>NC_081166.1:1427500-1712500 GCF_012432095.1 Onychostoma macrolepis | reverse complement strand
GGGCACAACATCTGCATTCAGCTACAGTTCAGGAAGTTAAAGGTCAAAGAATGAGAAACACTTTTAAAATACTGTAAAATTATCACATGACTGCTGCTACATTTGCTTGAACATCTAAATAATTCAACAGAAATTTTTATAGTATTACAATTTTTATAAAGTAGAGTATGGATCATGTTGTAAATATTCCACCATGGCGAAGGCTGAGCTCTTGAATATTAATTAGCTCAAGGTGCCGTTACTTTGTAAACTTCGTGGAGCGTCCAGTCACGCATTTAATTAATATTCATATACCCTCCTCGTATTCGTTGATTCGCCAACTGTTTAGCGCACAGCGTTCTTTCAGCCAATCAGACGAACGAACTCGACGAACGTCGCGGTGCGTCATTAATATTCATAAGCCGAGCCTTCCTCATAGTAGAGTTAGTAACGTCTCTCACACTCACTTCGAAGGTGACTCTACCGAGCGGCTCGTTATCCGCCGCGATGTCGAAGAACACCAAGGGGTTGTTGTTGGCTTGAGCTCCGGTGGCGTACATGCGCGCCGCGGTGAACGCCAGCGAACACAATTTAACCCTGTTACTGATGAATAACATGCTGACTCCGGTTACTGACCGCCGCCGCCGCTGAACTACTGACACACAGGAAGAGCTGAAGCGTCACACGGAAGCGGTTAGGAGCGCGCGCGTGTGTCAGTCACATGTTGATTCATAAACATAAATAATAAATAAATACATGTAAATTAATATAAATAGATATTATAAACATATATATGTGATGTAAAATATATAACATATAAAAACAAAAGTAAATTTTTAAATAATTAAAATGATTTAATTTGTAAAATATAAAATGTAATTAAAATATGTAAAATAAAAAGTGAAAATATGTCTTAAATTGTAGCTATTTATATAAATATAAAAACAAACAAAAATATTTATAAGTTTATGACTACAAGAATCAAATAAACCCTCAGATGCATTAATTATTAAATTAAAAATACACATAAATTATGTTTATATAACCTAATATTATAACTATTAGTAACCTGATTTAAAAAATGAAAGTACAATGTTAAATATGAAAATATAATAAATATATAAACATAAATAATAAACACATGTGAATTAATATAAAACAATTAAAAAATAAGAACAAAAGTACAATTTATTATAATACTTAAAAATTATTAAATTTAATTCAAATATGTAAAATAAATATACGTCTTAAATGTAGCTATTTATATAAATATAAAAACATAAATATATATATATATATATAATTTTATGACTACTAAAATCAAATAAACACTCAGATGCATGAATTATTAAATAAAAACATAAATTATATGTTTATATAACTTAACATTATTACTATTAGTAACATGATTTTAAAAATAAAAGTGCAATGTTAAATATGAAAATATAATAAATGTAATTATCAAAATATAAATATAACAAAAAAATAAAATAAAAATCTTTACTATCATCAGCCAAGTTTACGTTGTCATTAATGCACAATGACATATAGAGACATATAGTTATAATAAGATTAATCTCTTTTTTAAAACAGACTTCAGTCATGGCAAAAATGAAATCTGAACTGAACATTAGTAAATGATTATCCACTGAAAGTGTTCATGAACTCGTGGAATCAATAATTCAGCTTAATAACACAATAAATATCAGATGAAGGGCATGGAGTTTATTGAGGTTTGGTCTGGTGAGGACGTCTGTATGAGCGGATCAAGTCATTAAAACACATACAGATCTGCAGGACCAAAGAATCACAATCAAATGCTTTATTTCTGCTTCACAGAGTGTGAAAACGACAGCCATGACCTCATGAGTCGCCATAAACATTTATCTTCATGGCGACAAACAGAAAAATCATTTATTGTGTGAGTGAGATGCGCTGTCAGGACATCAGATGCGGTGATGCAGCCTCAATGATTTCACAGATAAAAGTCATTTAGAATCAGATTTTAAAATCATCCGTCTCTTTCATATAAAAGGGAAGACTTGTGTCACATATTCAAAAATTCTTTGCATGTGTATAATTTTTTGCCACGCGATGTAATCATCAGAAAAAGCGTTAAAGTATAAGAACAATAAAAAATAATTTACCAAAACAAAACAGAGCAAAAATGGCCGTTAGCTTTAACACACAGCTGCCCTTCCTACAAATAAACAAACCTGTATATATTTATTTCACATAAGGCTGTCATATTTACTTGTACATATTAACAATATTTCTCATATTAACATGAAAGTCTGTATATCAATAAAATATCCTTAACTGAGCCTCCAACAGCTTTACATATTATTGGTTTCTTAAATGGAAGTGTATTTTTTTTAGCATTTCATGTATGACTGGATGTGAAACGCATGATGAGTAACACAGGCTGCGCTCACAATTACATACCATTTATATATATGAAAATCTAGTGTAATTTCCACTCACTACTGTCATAATTATGAGGTGAAAATTGGTCGAAATTACTTTAAAAGTTGTAATTATGGCATACTCAGTCGAAATTAGGACATAAAAAGTCAAAATTATGATATTAAAAAAGTACAAATTTTAATATAGTCAGTTTTTTGCTTTTTTTATCTCATAATTTCAAAGTAGTCTCATTATTTTACATTTTTGTCATATTTTCAACTTTTATCTCATAATTATGACAGTAGTGAGTGGAACTGACATATTTCATGATTTCAACTAAAATCTCAATTATGGCTTACAATATGTCAGAAAATAGTGTGTCAGTTTCAACTTATCTCATAATTATAACTTTGTCATAATTTCAATTTAGTATGATATCACAATTCCGACTTTTTATCTTATAATTATGACTTAGTCATAATTTCAACGTTTTATCTCATAATTATAACTTATGAGATCAGAAGTCATAGATGAATTACTAAATCAGAATTATAAGACAATTTTGACTTTTTATGACTCAGGTCATAATTTTTACTTTTTATCTCATAATTGAATTATGTCATAGTTTTTACTTAGTATGTCATAATTTTAACTTTTTATCTCATAATTGACATATTTCATAGTTTTAACTGGTTTATGTATGTAATAATTTGGCTTTTTATCTCATAATTTTGACTAATGCCATAATTTCAATTTAGTATGTCATAATTACAACTTATTATCTCATAATTATAACTTAGTCATAATTTCAATTTACGACATCATAATTTCAACTTTTTATCTCATAATTATGACTTGACTCAGTATTATGAGATAATTTTGACTTAAGACTCGGGTCATAATTTTTACCTTTTTTTCTCATAACTGACATATTTCATAGTTTTAACTGGTTTATGTGTGTCATAAATTTTACTTTTTAAGACTCGGGTCATAATTTCTAACTTTTTATCTCATAATTGACATATTTCATAATTTTAACTGGTTTATGTATGTAATAATTTGGCTTTTTATCTCATAATTTTGACTAATGCCATAATTTCAATTTAGTATGTCATAATTACAACTTATTATCTAATAATTATGACTTAGTCATAATTTCAATTTACGACATCATAATTTCAACTTTTTATCTCATAATTATGACTTGACTCAGTATTATGAGATAATTTTGACTTTTTAAGACTCGGGTCATAATTTTTTACTTTTTATCTCATAATTGACATATTTCATAGTTTTAACTGGTTTATGTATGTCATAATTTTGACTTTTTAAGACTCGGGTCATAATTTCTAACTTTTTATCTCATAATTGACATATTTCATAGTTTTAACTGGTTTATGTATGTAATAATTTGGCTTTTTATCTCATAATTTTGACTAATGCCATAATTTCAATTTAGTATGTCATAATTACGACTTATTATCTCATAATTATGACTTGACTCAGTATTATGAGATAATTTTGACTTTTTAAGACTCGGGTCATAATTTTTAACTTTTTATCTCATAATTGACATATTTCATAGTTTTAACTGGTTTATGTATGTAATAATTTGGCTTTTTATCTCATAATTTTGACTAATGCCATAATTTCAATTTAGTATGTCATAATTACAACTTATTATCTCATAATTATAACTTAGTCATAATTTAAATTTACGACATCATAATTTCAACTTTTTATCTCATAATTATGACTTGACTCAGTATTATGAGATAATTTTGACTTAAGACTCGGGTCATAATTTTTACCTTTTTTTCTCATAACTGACATATTTCATAGTTTTAACTGGTTTATGTGTGTCATAATTTTTACTTTTTAAGACTCGGGTCATAATTTCTAACTTTTATCTCATAATTGACATATTTCATAATTTTTAACTGGTTTATGTATGTAATAATTTGGCTTTTTATCTCAGAATTTTGACTAATGCCATAATTTCAATTTAGTATGTCATAATTACGACTTATTATCTCATAATTATGACTTAGTCATAATTTAAATTCACGACATCATAATTTCAACTTTTTATCTCATAATTATGACTTGACTCAGTATTATGAGATAATTTTGACTTTTTAAGACTCGGGTCATAATTTTTACCTTTTTTCTCATAATTGACATATTTCATAGTTTTAACTGGTTTATGTATGTCATAATTTTGACTTTTAAGACTCGGGTCATAATTTCTAACTTTTATCTCATAATTGACATATTTCATAGTTTTAACTGGTTTATGTATGTAATAATTTGGCTTTTTATCTCATAATTTTGACTAATGCCATAATTTCAATTTAGTATGTCATAATTACGACTTATTATCTCATAATTATGACTTGACTCAGTATTATGAGATAATTTTGACTTTTTAAGACTCGGGTCATAATTTTTAACTTTTTATCTCATAATTGACATATTTCATAGTTTTAACTGGTTTATGTATGTAATAATTTGGCTTTTTATCTCAGAATTTTGACTAATGCCATAATTTCAATTTAGTATGTCATAATTACGACTTATTATCTCATAATTATGACTTAGTCATAATTTAAATTTACGACTTAATTTCAACTTTTTATCTCATAATTATGACTTGACTCAGTATTATGAGATAATTTTGACTTTTTAAGACTCTGGTCATAATTTTTTACTTTTTATCTCATAATTGACATATTTCATAGTTTTAACTGGTTTATGCATGTAATAATTTTGACTTTTTATCTAATGATTATCTCATGATCTGACACGTCATTATTTGAACTTTTATCTCATAATTCTGACTTACCAAAGCATGATTTTTTTCTTATATGGCAGAAATGGTCTTACTTGGTGAGCAGAAGAGAGACTCCTTTAAAAAACATTAAGAAACCTTACAGACCCCAAACTTTTGAACGCTGATGTAAATATCAATGCAAATATATAAAATAGTATGCGATATAGTTCAGTATAGCATTGCATTCTGAACGCAGCCCATGTATTTCACACATGAATATTCATGGACAGAAGAAACACGGATGACCAATCAAAACAAACGTATTCACAAATATTTACATGAGCTTCTCAAAAATAACTGCATTATGAACAGAAGTGAACTAGATGGATAATTGCACAGTGTGAGTTTGATTTCCGTTTTTTTCCCTTTACGTTTCTAAACAACGTGATTTATTTTGAATAAGAGCTGTGCTTCGAGAAACGTTTGAGAATCGCCACTGAAACGCTGCTGAACGTTAAAACGATGAACAAAAACAGCTTATCAGACGTGGAGGAGTAACATGAACACAGTTCGACAGCGGACGGATGTTTGTCTGGTTCTTCGTATCAAAATCAAAGCGAGTAGAAAAATGCTACCACACATATTGACTAGATTCACGCTCAAAAAAGACTGAATTTGTTCATTGCAGCTCCGCATTTCTCACGTTCATTTGGTTTTGAAAACATTGAGCGATAATCGAAATGCTTTCTGTCGTTCTGACAGATAAAAATAAGGTATCTGGATGCAGAGATCATGGTTTCTGTCGGCGTCCGTCTGTCTGTCAACGCTGGTTTTGAAATCTGTAGTCTGTACAGGAAGAGGAAGTGACGGTAAGTGCATTTGTGTTTGTCAAGTATGGAGGAGCTGCTAGTCGAGGGTCTGACGTCTCAGTTATTCTCAAAGAGAGACAGCAGGTCGTCGTTGCTGCTGCTGGGAAGGTCTGGAGGATCCAGGTACGACAGAAGATCGTCGGGATTCATCAGATCTGGCAGCAGCTGCAGGAGGAAAACAAGCAAACATACCAAACAGTTATCAATCTTTTCTGCTGTCGATATAATAACATATATATACATAAACATACAAAATTAGTTTGGTTTGGTTTGTTTTTGTTGTTATTTGTAAGGTACAATGTACAAACATGAAATAAATAAACTAATAAGTAAAATTAGTATTTATACAAAACAGTGTACATTACTGTTACTATTATTGTTATATGTTTAGTTTTTTTCTGTTATTTGTAAGGCAGAATATACAAATGTAAAGAAAAAGAAATCATACATTTTAATAACTTAAAATAAGTACAATATAAAATACAATAAAAGTGTAATGTAATTAAATAAACAAAAGGAAATATATAAACAAAAATGAGTATACAAAACAATGAACATGAATTATTATTATTATTATTTTGTTATATATTTTTGTTATTATTTGTTGGTTTTGGTTGTTATTTGTAAGGTACAATATACAAACATGAAATAAATAAACTAATAAGTAAAATTAGTATTTATACAAAACTGTACATTACTGTTGTTATTATTATTGTTATATGTTTTTGTTATTATTGTTTTTTGTTTTTGTTTGTTTCTGTTCTTTGTAAGGCAGAATATACAAATTTAAAGAAAAAGAAATCATAAAAACAATTAAAAGCAAGTTCTTAAAATAAGTACAATAAACACTACAATAAAAGTGTAATAATTTAAATCAATAAACAAAAGGAAATATATAAACAAAAATGTAATGTAATGTAAAATGAGTATTTATACAAAGCAATGAACATGAATTATTATTATTATGTTGTTATATATTTTTGTTATTATTATTTGTTGGTTTTTGTTGTTATTTGTAAGGCAGAATATACAAAAGCAATAATAAAGATCGTACATATTATAATATAAATATAAATATCAAAAAATCATTAAAAAATATATCATTTAAACTACAAATTCAAATGTGCAGTGAAAATAGTATTTATACAAAATCATGTACATTTAAAATATACATTGATTGATGAATCTTTTAATAAATTATGGATGTGCAACATATTAGTATTGGCTGATTTGTAATTATTGCATTATTTGATTGATCATATCTCTAAAACAGGTTATAAACATATGAATCTTAATGAATTCAAGATCAAAAGTGTCTGGAGTCAGTCTGAACTCACATCTAAGGAGGCCTCGCGCATGTCTGCGCTGCTCTGACCTCCACACTGACCCTCCAGGTTGGCTGAGGGGTTAAAGGTCATCTCTGGGTGCATGTGGCCACTGGGGGCGGAGCTGTGCTGGCTGGGCGGCGGCCTGCAGGCACGGGGCGGGCCGCTGTGATGTAACGGCTGCATACTGTGCTGCAGAGGATTGTGGGATTGATCTGTGTTGAGGGGGTGAGGCGTCTGTGACAGAAAACAGAAAATACACATGAACTGACATTAAGGATGCTCAACATTGCTATCATCTGATATAAACTTTTTTTTATTATTATAAATTAAATAAATTAGAAAATAAATAAAAATGTACTGTAAAAATAATATTTATACAAAACAATTGGTTTAAAAGATGAAAGAGTAAATTGAAAGGTTTATAAATTAAGGATGCACAGCATATTGGCATTGGCTGATATCAATGTTTTCTGTATCATGTTTTATCGTATCTTCTGTTTAAAAATAAATATATATTTTTTCTAATTCAAACAATTTCTCTCAGGTTACAGATATACAAAACAGTTATCAATATTTTCTGCTTTGCATATAATAATATATATTGAATGAAAGTTATTTTATTGTTATTATTTGTAAGACAAAATGTACAAACATTAAAAAAGAAATTATAAAAGTCATTAAAACAATAAAAAAGTCAAAAAGTATAATAAAATCTACAGTAAAAGTGCAATAATTTAAAATAAATAAACAAAAAAGGAAATAAACTAAAAAATATATTAATAGTACATTCCTATTCTATTCTTATAATAACTTTTTATTTAATTAGTTGTTTGTTATTTTATAGTAGGGATGGGAAGACTCCCCGATTCGTTTGGTGGATCGGCAAAAAAAGTTAACGATGCGATGCATCGGTTTAAAAAGTGTGCATCGGATACAATGTGCATTTGTATCGCGATGCATCGTTTCTAACATATATGCAACCGATTTATTTATATTTAATTACTAGTGGATGCACTACACTTTTATTGTTTAGAAAGTGACCAATATTTTATATGTAGATTGATTTCTCCTCTTGAAACTGTGTCTCAAGCGCGTTCTCTCATCACCGCTGCGCGTGAATATCACGAATCACAACAACACCACGGAGACCCGAGGAAAAACTGGGATTAAAGTCCAAAACCTGACTTGAAATAACCTAACAAATCAATCGGGGCTAAAGCGGTTATAAACGACAATGTAAATTCACACAATCTCACTAATTTTTGTGCACGATTATTCTTTAGCAGCCCTTAATGTCGATCATGGATCAGATCGATCCACCACGGCAAACAGCGAATATATCTGTGCTGTTTAATGCATTTGAGACGTTGTGTTTTCCTCAGTGCATAACTGACATGTCACAGGTATATTTTTCATCTGTAAATGTTAGAAAGTCATGCAAATATATCCATTTTGCTGTCAGGAGTGGGCTTAAAGTGAGTGGACGAGCGCTGCTACATGCGCACTACACAGACGGAGCGTAATAATTCTGAGTCAAATATGCATTTTATGATAGCAGTAACTGTAAAGCGACTATTGTAATTGGTAAATCAAATGTAAGCTAATACAGTCCTAATTACTAAGTTCAGATGAGTTAATGTGTTGTTGTGTTGTGTTGATGTGTCTGTTATAAAACCAGAGAGAAAGGCTAGTATGTGAGAGAGTCAGTGGTAATATCATTGCATTGGTCAGTGAGCTCAGCTTAGCCTGACCCTTTGCCTGCCCTAAACCAGGTTAGCTTTCCAGCATATAGCCACAGTGACCGAGGATGATCGTTGTTAAATTTGCTTTATGGAACCAAATCATTTGTCAGTGAGTCAGAATAACTGAAATAAGCCTGGCCTATTTGGTAAACTTGTTTTATGAAACAGGCCTGGAGGCGTTAGAAGTCAGAAGACACAAGTTAATTTATGATTTGCTGTCTGTCTGAACCAAAGAAATAAAAGCAGATCATATTTTCAACGAAATGGATACGTTTATAATCTAATTCATAAATACTAAAGCTTTTTAACATCATTAAATGTACATACTGAGTGACTGATAACATCACTGTTGTGGAATACACTCGTTGGTTCGCAGTGAGTTCATCCTTGCTTTAATTTATTTTCAAAATCTGTTGTTGCTTTCAGTATGGCTATAAGGTCATACAAAATTATATTTAAACTCATATTAGACACGTTTAACTTTAAATAAAGCACATAATCACCTGAGATTATCTTCTGTCATATAGTCTGTATGCTGTTATTCCAGCCGTGGCGTCGCAGAAATAGAAACCATTTCTAAATTAGAAATTTTGCTTGACGCCGTCGCGGCTAGTTAGGACAAAAACTCTGATTAACATGGAAAAGATACCTTTTATCGCATGTCGCAGCGTCGCGTGTAGTTAGGACACGGTGTAATACTTAAAAAAAAAAATTATAAAAAAGTAAATAAAATATAGTGTGTAACTGTGTATATTTAAAAAATGAACATAACACAAATATAAGTACAGAACATCATGAATTTAATAATACTGCTTCAGTAGTTTGTGTGTGTGTCTGTATGTGGTGTTGTGATTCAGAGACTCACGGCGTCCTGCAGCGTGTGCGACAGGCTCTCAGAGGTCGAGAGGTCAGCGGGGGGGTGAGACAGGTGCGGCCCCTGAACGAACTCACTCACTGATGATGATGCTGCGTTGCCATGGGGATAGTCACCAAACTTACTGTGGCCCTGGAAACGGTTGCCTGGGAAACAGTGGTTGCATAAGAACGTGCACATTTGTATTTACATAAGCTGCGTCCGAAACCGCTCCCAGTTTAATATTTCACTAATTTACTGGGGTTTCATCGTTGTTAACTTACAAAAATAATGATAATTTGGTGGATGATTTAAGAATGTTCGTTAATCACCTGTAGATGGAGTATTCATTCTGATGTAAAATTAATGGTCACTTGAGGGCGCTCATAAGGCCCGATCACACCAAGACGATAACTATAAAGATAACGATAAAGATATAGTTCTAAAAATCGTTCTCAATATAAGAGACTAGTCCACACCACAGCTATAACGATAAAGGCACAGAGAAACGATATCGTTGGAATCACTCCCAGAATTATTTTTTCCAGCTGATGAACGATACAAACATTGACAGCCAATCAGAATCCATCCTGCTGTAACGAGCTGGAGAATTTAAAGCTGCAGACGAGCGTGCGCTTAGAATAAACAAACGATATCGTCTGCTGGCGTCGACACTAATATCGTTATCTTTATAGTAATCGTTCTTGGTGTGAACGCGGATTAAGACTATTGTCATCTTATCTGAGCACAAAATACTGCTCGGGAGATTTTCAAGATACTAAACATAGTAAATGCATCAAATTATAAAAAATTTTTAATGTGTGTTTATTTTTGTAGACAGTATTTTAATAGTATTTAATGATTATGAACATATAAGCATTACAAAACAAATGAATAATATACCATCGATGAAACCACAAAGTTGACGCGGAGGTGTGTGTGTATACAGTAATTACAATATAAAGTCATTTTGAGTGTTACTGTTATTAATATTATTTTCTAAAATAAGGTACATGTAATATAAAGGTCGTGAGTGTTTCTGGGTAATGGGCCGCACCTGGGCTGATGTACTGGATAGTGCTGTTGTTCTGCTGCTGTGGGTTGGGGTATGGAGACGCTCCCGGGCCGAGCTGAGCGATCATGTCCATCACGTTGGGCAGCACCATCTGACTGGGACTCGTGGTTTTGAAGCGCTTGGACATCATCCCGTCCGGATCTTCCTTTATGTGCGGCTCAGCTTTGATCCGCACCGGCCTCCAGCTGCAGGATGGGTCTATCGTGATCTCCTCAAACTCTGAGCTGCAACGACAGGAAGTAGATCTGTGCAAAACACCTAAACCTACGGTGGCCAAGAGAGCTCAACGTGCTGCAACTTAAAGTGCCCCTATTATGGATTTTTGAAAATGAGCTTTCATGCAGTGTGTAAACACAGCTCTCAGTGAATGAAAACATCCTGCAAAGTTTTAAATCTGAAAGTGCACCTTGTATAAAGTTATTGTCTCTCGAAAGAAAGAGTCGACTCCGAATCATTGAAATGAGTCGTTTTTAAAACGAATCCCAAGCCGTTTCATGTTGACGTCAGCATGAAACATTAGCATATTGCCACACACTTGTTGGTCTTTTCTCCTTGGTCTGAATGAAAATGCAAATTCATTCGTTGCCACTAGGTGCCGCTTTTGGAGCTTTAAAATAACTGTTTGCCTGGTAACGCTGTACACAAAGCAGCACTGCACTCACAAACACTGCTTTAAATGAAATCGACCCCGATCACCGCAGATTAGCGTCACGTAAAGGAGAGGTTTGGAAAAATGAATCGTTGAGTGAATCGTTTGGGAGTCGTTGTGCAAATAAGGTAAAAATAAATGCATATTTATTTTTTGACCTTGCATGCATGTCAACCTGTTGTTGGGGACTCCCAAAACCAAAATATGAAAACACATGTAAACAGAAAAAGCACCAGCAAAATCTTCATCAGTTTGACAGCATATGTGCCGCAAATACAAAATAAGCAAAAACAGAAACGTGCCGCAAATAATCACAACACAACCAAACACAAAACCAAAATTGGCCATGGTTTTATTATAGTAAAAGTGTAGCACATACCATGGTTAAACTATGGTTAGTGTTTTTAATTTACCATGATTTAACTATAGCATTAATTATGCATTAATACTATTAACTATACTATTTTTATTGTATTTATTTTTATAAAAAAAAAATACAGGCTATTTATTTGCCTATTTATTTATTTTAATAGTAAAACCATGGTTCATTTTTGTAAAGGAAGTAGTAAAAGGAGTCAGCTTACATAACGTTTCATAGTTACAGTAATTGTGTATTTCGTCAGCATATTCAGGCTAAAAAAAAAAAAAAAAACCTAAGGAATCATATAAAATCTCACCTTTCAGAGTAGACATTGATAAGCATGTCCAGTCAGGTGGTCTGAACGTATTTGCAGCGCGTTTCTATTTTTGCAGTTATTTGTATTCGTCTGTGTTGTCAAACTGATGAAGATGGTTTCTTAATTCACAGGTTTTTTTCTATTTGCATGTGTTTTTCATCTGCAGCGCATTGAGCTTTCTCGGCCGTCCAAAGCGAGCACTAAACATTGACTCACTTCTGAAGAGCGTTCAAGATCCCCCACATGTACTGATCCACCTCCAGACCTTCTAACAGAGCCGCTTTACTGCAGAAGAGAAACAGAAGATCAGTTCTGAAGATCTCAGTCGTGATCTGAAGATGGACTGGAGGATCTTACTTGCACACCGGACATCTCCACGTGCCCCGCTCACAGTTCAGCTCTAGATAGGACTCCAGGTCAAAGCACTGCAAGAGAGCATTATCACAACATCAACACAACGTTTAGACAACATTACCACACTTACATGTAAATTTAGACATTTTTTGATGCCAAATGTTATTTTAGACCCCAAATACTATGATCCTGTTGCCTTTTTAATACTTTGTTACTTTAAAATTAATACTTTTAATCAGAAAATATGCTTTAAATTGCTCAAAAATGCTGTTCTTTTGATCTTTCTATTCATCTGTGAATCCTGAAAAATAAAAAGTATCACAGTTTGATATATTGGGCAGCACAACTGTTTTCAACATTGATAATAATCAGAAATGTTTGTTGAGCAGCAAATCAGCATATTAGAATGATTTCTGAAGATCATGTGATGCTGAAGACTGCAGTAATGATGCTGAAAATACAGCTGCGCATCACAGTTTAACACATATTCACATAGAAAACAGCTATTTTAAATTGTAATAATATTTCACAATATTAGTTTTTACTGTATTTTTTGATCAAATAAATGCAGCCTTGGTGAGCATTAAAAATGGGTAGTGTGGTAATTGGTATGTAAAAACTCATTTATACTGTGTGAGAAAAAATTAGAAATTATAAAGACATTTTTGCTAAATTAAATAAAGGCATTTTTGGCATTTTTTATATTTTATACTTTACTGAAGGCAAAGCAAATTATATAAAAAATATTTTTATAGAATATGCCAAATCCAGACTGTACATTAAGGAGTGTATTTTCATCTTTTTCTACCCTCTTTTAGACTAATTCTAGAAATATTTTAAATTCAATTAAAATGTATTTGTACTGATTTTCACAATAAATATAATTCCCAAGCAGATTTGCCATTAACAGCCATAAACATAATTTTTTTACATTTTCACTTTTATAAAAACCCCTCTTGTGGCTTTAGGCTGTTTAAAAGACTTCCGGACCTGCACATGTTTGCAGTCGTGGCCTCTCGCCGGCAGCTGAATGCGCCTGAACGTGATTGGACATTTTAGAGAGATTTTGATGGCCGTTTGTTCCACTCCATCATCACCATTCAGACCGGCACCGGCGACAGACACGGCCACACTGCTGAAGTTCCTCTTCACTGAGAGACAGAGAGAATGAAGGCTCATAAATACATTTACATGAAGTCATTTAGCAGATGCTTTTATCCAAAGCGCCTTACAAATGAGGATAATGGAAGCAATCAAAATCAACAAAAAAGCAACGATACGCAAGTGCTATAACAACTCTCAGCCTAACGCAGTACACATAGCAAGGGTTTTATTAGTGCTGTCAAACAATTAATCGCGATTAATTGCATCCAAAATAAAAAATTTTGTTTACATAATAAATGTGTGTACTGTGTATATATTCATTATGTATATATAAGTACACACACATACAGTATATATTTTGAAAATATTTACATGTATACATTTATATTCATATAATTTATATTATATATAAATATATTTAATATATAAACAACATTTTTCTGAAATATATACATGCATGTGTGTGTATTTATATATACATAATACATATAAACAGTACACACACATATATAATGTAAACAAAAACTTTTATTTTGGATGCAATTAATCGCGATTAATCGTGTGACAGCACAATTTTTTTTATTATATAATAAATAAAAAGAAAAAAGATAGAATAAAAAAAGAATAGAGCAAGCTAGTGTTAGAGGCCTTTTTGCTTTTTGTTAATTGCATAATAAATAAAAAGAAAACACATAGATAGAATACAAAAAGATTAGAAAAGCCAGTGTAATTTTTTATTTTATTTTATTTTTTTAAGAAAACAAGCAGCTAGTAAATGAAAAGTTTTTTTATTTTTTAAGAATAGAATTAGAATAGAGAGTGCTCTAGAGTTAGAGGGTCAAATAAAGATGGAAGAGATGTGTTTTTAGCCAATTCTTGACGATGGCTGATGACTGCAAATACGAGACTAATCACTGAGACTGACCAACAGAGAGACAGACAGACTGAAGCGGTACCTTTAGTGATGCAGTGTTCGGCGGTGAGGAGTCTCTTCCTCAGTAAACCCTGCAGCACCGATCGAACCGACGGCCGGTGAACCAGCTGAAGGACAAACAGGTGCGACTGCAGAGAAAACACATCACAGAAGCTCACGCAACATTCACCGGACGAGCACAAGAGGAGTGTGTGTGTGTGTGTGTGTGTGTGAACTCACACAGCAGCAGGCCGTCACTGTGATCTGGATGGTGTTTCGGCCCGGCTGACACACGTGCTTCAGGTGCAGGGCTTTGTGGGAAGTCTTGTTGTCGCCCCGTTCGATGGTCAGCGGTGTGGCGTTGACGCTGACCTGCACCGACGCCGGCCAGTTCGTGTACGTCTGCCTGTCTTCATGATGATAACACTTGAACTGAAGCTCCAGATCAGACCTGAGACACAAACACGAGCAGATGTGAACAGGAAGTCTTTGTCTAGCTGTTTATATATATTTATACGTGTGTGTGTGTGTGTGTGTGTGTGTGTGTGTACGTATTTGTGATAGTAGAGTGCTAATAAAACACAGGGCTGGGAATTGGCATAAACCACCTGATTCAATATTACAATATTTAGCTACCAGATTCAATATTATTGAAAAAAAATATATAAATATAAATATATGCATTTAGCATCTAAATAAAATATTATAATTTAATAAGTAAAATAATAAATATACTTTGACTCTTAATGATCAGCATGTTTAAATATTTAATAAACTTCAAATATTTAATTATAAAAAAATAATTCTAAAAGTACTGTAATAATATAAAGATGATATTTTAATCAAATATAGAAAATATAATAAAATGTACATTATTAAAATATAATATATTAAAATGAATAAAATAATAAATAATTATTAATTTTATTTTTATAACAAAATAATTTAAAATGTATAATAAATAAAAACAGTGGTGTTGTGCAGTATTACAGTTACCTTTTAATTACATCAATCTTCTCAAGCATTTTTAATTAGAATTCATTATAATAAATAAAAACATTAAAAATAAATTAAAATAGTGGTGCACAGTCCAGTATTACAGTTACTTGCATCAATCATTTTATCGTAATGTTATTAGAACATATTATAATAAATAATAATAATAACATTATAATATAATAATTTACAATTATAATATAATAATTTATTATTATACTAAAAAATAAAGAAAATTATAATACATTAAAACAGTGGTGTGTAACCCAGTATTAAGGTTACTTTTTTATTGTATCAAGCATTTTATAATTTTATTAGAATTTATTATAATAAATTACTTACATTTTATTATTATAATTGTGATTAATTATAATAAATGAAATCATTAAAACATATAATAAATTAAAACAGTTGTGTGGAGTTCAGTATTACAGTACAGTTACTTTATAATAATTTTATTAGAATTTAAAAATCAATTTGACACCATGGTGACCATTTAAAATGGTGGTCTGACCTCCACATGAGCATCTGGTGGACGGTGGGCCGCAGGTGGAAGATGTGATTACTGACGGCCAGGTTATGTTCCAGTCTGAACGGCTCCAGAACCACACCGTCCCGAACCGGGAACGTCAGCCGGAGCTCCTCATTAGGGTTACCTAGGAAACAAGATGGAGATTAAGCCTATTTAATGATTCGATATTCTAAACAATCATTTTGCTTCTCAAGTAAATGTATCTTGATTTAAGAATGTTTAGATATTTGTACTGGAAAATCATTTTTAACAGCGTGGCCAAGATGATGTATGGTGATATAAAGGCTCATACCTGGAGGAGGCGGCAGTGCATTAATGTTGGGTTTGATATCAGGAGGAAACGGGGGCTTCATGTCCTGGTTCGGCGACAGATACGGTGGTATATTACTTCCTGGGGTCACGGGGGGCGTGGGGTCGCCCGGTAATGGAGAGTGAGGGTAACTGCCCACCGGCCGCGGAGGCTACAAACACAAGAAGTCACAGGAGAACAGGTAAACGCCTGAAACTGTGAATAAATCAGCTGCTGACTGAACATCTAACTACCGTACCCCAATGTAATGAAAGTTTCCCGTGTTGAAGTTATTGCTGGGTTCCTGTAGTAGAGACAGACGGAGAGACACACTCAGTGAGCTAAACATCATGGGATTGAATTTTCTTTTAAATATATACACTACCTAAGAATTTGGCTATATAATACTGAAATTTAGAAAATTTGAAAATTTTATAACGAAAATATAAAATATATTAGAATAAATTATTATTATTATAAAACAATAAAAATAGATGATAATTTAAAACAGTGGTGTGTAGTCCATTTTTATTGTAGCAATCACTCTCATTATTTTATTATAATTATATATATATATATATATATATATATATATATATATATATATATATATATATATATATATATATATATATATATATATATATATATATATATATATATATATATACACTTGTATTATAAAGTCTAACATAAAATACATTATAATAAATTATCTTATTACTATTAATAAATAGTAATAAAATAAATGATTATATTAATGTAATAAAATTAAAATAAATAATTAAATATGATAATAAATTAAAACAATTAAAATTTAAATTAAAACAATTTGTTATAATAAATCATTATTAATTTTATATAAATAAAATGTAATGAAATGTTTATATATTTGTGACCCTGAGTAGATTCCAGATTTTCAAATAGTTGTATCTCAGCAAATATTGTCCGATCATAACAAACCATACATCAATGGAAAGCTGATTTATTATGATGTATACATTTAAAACAATGTACCCTTATGGATGGTTTTGTGGTCCAGGGTCCCATTTGTATTATAAAATTTAACATAAAATACATTATAATAAATGATTAATTATATTATTATAAAAAAATATTTTAAGAAATGTATCAATCACACACAAAAAAAAGATTTTTCATAGTGGTGATGATTTAAAAATCGTACATCTCAAGAATCTCAATCCCCCCCCTGCCGCCCGCATCTAATAAAACATAATTTGTAATAAAGTATTTTGTTATTAAAAGAAGGTGTTGTGGAGGGCAGCATGATGTTAGTGCAGGACCTTGTAGAACTGTCCCATGCCGGCGGTCTGGTACTGTGCGGGCGTCCCGGGCTGTGCGGGCATCCTCTGAGCGGGGTAATGCGGTGACGAGACGCCTCTGCTGACGGCAGGGTTCGGATACTGACCCTGCTGAGAGGAAAACTGCCCGTTTGGTCCATACTGCTGCCCGTAGCTCCCCTGCAGAAAAACAAACACCTTCACTGAAATCTCAAACTCATCTATAAACATAAAATCAGAGATTCTGGATTACAGGAGTCAGGTGCATCACCACTAAAGACAAAAATACCACAAACAGACAGCCACTCACTGTCTTTACTATCATATGCTTATTAATTGGAACTGTATTTTTATTAACAATAGATACATCAGGCATGAATGATCATCAGTATTATGCATCTTCAACTAACAAAAAATAATAAACACCCAAAATAATTAGATTTTTATGATTTTATATAACCTTATGCGATTTAAATCATTTTCTACAATAGTCACAGAGGCCTAATTTTGTGATATTACTGGGGTGAAAGATTTGTGGCACCTTTTTGCCATTTAATGGGCCATTTTATCGTTTATTTTTTTAAACAGAATATAACATGACAGAATAGTCTGTAATTTAATATAAAAGAAACAGAATACAAAAAATATTTTTAAATAAAATAAAAATTTAATAAACTAAATAAAATTCTCAAATAATTAAAATGTACAAATATTATATTAAACCAAAATTTTTTTTTGCAAATTTTTATTTTGATGTAACAGCACGGACAACAGTACATTAGTACATTATTTCAAAACAAAAGTAGTTACAATTTTCTCTGCCATTTAATTTTTCTTTTTCTTTTTTAAACATAATATAAACAATAACAGACAAAATAATATAAAATTAAATAATAATAATCATTTTAACGTTTCGGGGGGGGGGATAATTAAGTATTATTATACTTAATAATCAAATTCCATATTAAATCATGTTAAATGTTTGTTCTTGGTCTATGGTAGAGATTGTAGGAGAAAGTCTGAATACATTCTTCTGAAGACGAAGGGAAAAAGTAATCTTTTCCATAACATAAATATCATTCACAATATCCATCCATTCTTGTATTGTGGGGGATTCAGGAAGCATAAGTGCTTTTTTACCAGCAATTGTTAGAATGTCAAATAGGTATCTTTCAGGCCATCTTGTCTCATTTTAGTATTTCCTAAATATAATGTGGAAAAGCGCAAAGGCAGTGTAGTGTTAAAAATGCCTTCCACTGCTTTATGAAGCTCCACCCAAAAGGGTTTTATCACTGGGCATTCCCAGAATATATGCCAGTGATTGTCTTCCCGAAACCCACACTGTCTCCAACATTTGGTGTCTCCTCCCTCAATATGTGCTTTCTGTTTCGGTGTAATAAAACATCTGATAAGGCATTTCCACCCAAATTCCCGCCATATGAGAGAATTAGTACATTTCCACGGGAATTTACATATATCAAGCCATTCCTCATTCGATATTAAAAAATGACCTTCTTTTTACCATTTTTCTTAAATATATTCTGTGGTGTGAGTTTTTTTAATCCTTTATCGAATTTAGAGATGACACCCTTATTTAAAAAATATCTTCAATATTGGGTCATCAAAGTCTGTTTTATTTTTGTTGTTGTTTTCTAAATGATTGCGTAGCTGGAGATATCTATAAAAATCAAGGCAGTACTCTTTCTTCAAACTTTCAAAGTCTTTCAACTTTCCCTTTTTTCTGTAAGAGAACAGAATGTTGTTATTCCTTTTGAGACCCAAAATTTGAATCTATAATCCATTCTATTTGGCTTAAATTCAGGGTCATAGGCACACCATTGAATTATTTGTAATTTATGATCTAATTTATATTCTTCCTTTATTGTATTCCAGATTTTTGGTTGGGCTTTAATCCATGGGTTTTGCACCTTTTCTATAAATCTTTCCAAACTTTTATGTACCTATAATGCTTGAATTGGGGGGTCAGACATTATGGAGAGTTCGATATCTTTCCACCTAGCTTGATATATTGGGTTATTATGTTAATTAAAGATTTAGTCTGGGCTGCATAGAAATAATCCCTAATATGGGGTAACAGCACACCTCCTTCCTCCATTGGGAGCTGTAATGTTTTGAATTTGATCCTGGGTTTTGTCCCTTGCCAAATAAATCTAGAAATGATCTTATATAATTCAGACCAATTTTTTAGGGGAATTTCTACAGGTAGTTCTTGAAATAGAAGTATGTTCATCTTTATCGTGTCAATTCTAGGTTTTAACATTTTGTGAGGTCTACACTATTTTTGATATAACATGCAAATGCATGCATATTCAATAATATGCCTCTATTTAGCATATTTTCAAAGTTTATATGAGAAAAATCAGTGTACAAAAATTCTATGTGTATTTTAACTATTGCAAAGTAGAGAAAAGTCAAATTAACTGTATATTTGACCAGTGTTTTTAATGCAATTAAAAAAGTTTTTAAAGCAATTAACAGTACAATTCAACAGTATAATTATATTACTGTACTAATTACTCTCTCTAAAAAAGTATTGCATTATTTATTACTAATAACTTTCTAAGTCCCATATTAACCTCGACCAGTTAAACAATATAAGAACAGACATGTAACTGGTCTTTTAATTCTTTCAAATAAATAATATAAAACTGCATAAATTATTCTTGAACTGACCAAAGTATTTAAAGGAGAAGGTTACATTAAAAACACATATTTTAACATTAGAGGCTATATTTTGATGTTAAATCCTCTATTGTTTTATATAGAATTGTTTTTTAGTTTTTTAAACATCAGAAGTAACTGTAATTAAATTAAGGAAAGTAATCCCTTACATTTTTTTTTTTGCAAGGTAACTTAGTAATGCATTATATCCAGTACTGTATTTGACAGCTAAGCTGTTTTCCTCACCTCTCCAGGATACGGTCTCTTTACCCCCTGCACTGGCCGTGGCCCGTAGCCCTGCTGGGGCGTCCTCTGACCCCCGTACGGCCCCATCTGGCCCCGCGGCTGCCCCATGTTCATGGCCCCAGGGTGAGCAGGGGGCCCCCGGGGGCCGGGCTGATTCACAAACGGAGTGCTGTAAGCCTGGTTTGGTCCCATTTGAAAGGATGAACACATCTAGAACACAAACAAACGAAACACTTCGTTCAAACTCATTGTTTCAATTAGAAATAATTATCCAATTGGTGTGACGAATATAAACGCTCCCTCACCGGGCCGTATTGGTTCATGTCCTTGTGTTGCGTCTCCTGTAGCGCGGCGACCGTCGCCGTGGCCGTAGCGGTCGCCGTAGCAGCAGCAGCAGCCACAGCAGCGGCGGCGGCGGCAGCAGCTGGTTGGCTGAAGTCAGAAGGGGGGCGTGTCTGTGCAGGCAGGCCCATCCCACCTGTGTGGTTAGGACCGCCCCCGTAACTACACAAGAGAGAAAGACTTTGGATTTATGAAATGTTCCACAAAAATCTAATTCTTTGTAAATTTTTAATTTAAGAATAAAGGTAAGAATATTTGGTTAGAAAATGTTCTTATCTTTCTTAAAATTGTTGTAAAGACAAAACCTAAGGGCACATTTATCATTAAATTTATTCATTGATTATGATTATTACTAAAAGCAAATCACTGTCTCAGCAATGGATGCTCTGCAGTGAATGGGTGCCGTCAGAATGAGAGTCCAAACATCTGATAAAAACATCACAATAATACACACCGCTCCAGTCCATCAGTTAACATCTGGAGAAGACAAAAGCTGAAACAAATCCAGCATTAAGATGCTTTTAACTAAAATCCATAATCCATAATAACACTTCCTCCAGTGAAAAAGTCCATCTCCTGTTGTCTCTCACATCAAAATCCAGCCACATATTTGTTTAGAGCTGTTTTGGCTTGTAAACCTTTTTCACTGGAGGAAGCGTTATTATGGATTATGTAGAGTTAAAAACGTCTTCATGATGAATTTGTTTCTTTTGTCTTCTCCAGATGTTAACTGATGGACTGGAGTGGTGTGTATTATTGTGATGTTTTTATCAGCGGTTTGGACTCTGACGGCACCCATTCACTGCAGAGCATCCATTGCTGATGCAATGCTACATTTCTCCAAATCTGATTAAGAAACAAACTGACCTGTTCCCGAATCCTCCTCCTCCTCCAGCGTAACTGGATCTCCCGTACATCCCTGGCTGCATGTAGGCCTGGTTTGGATTGGCCTTGGAGGAAAACTGCTGCTGTCCAGTAAACTGTCCCGGGTTCATACCTCCATTACCTCCCGTCATAGGGTTCATGTGGCTGTTTGGGTTCACCATGGGGTTTCCCAACACCTAAACACACACACACACACACGCTTTATGACACGCACTCAAACAGCAGC
This sequence comes from Onychostoma macrolepis, assembly GCF_012432095.1. Lineage (NCBI taxonomy): Eukaryota > Metazoa > Chordata > Actinopteri > Cypriniformes > Cyprinidae > Onychostoma > Onychostoma macrolepis. The sequence goes on along the minus strand of NC_081166.1, from coordinate 1,690,279 downwards.
ATGTGCTCTGAACAGTCTTAAATACACTCTCACCTGACTCTGTGATGTATTGGTGACACCCCACACAGTGGTCACCACGGAAACAGAACCAGGTGGCTGATTGGTGTTTTGTTGCCAGGAGACGGAGTCATATTGAAATGGTGTATCACTATGGAGATTAAAAAGGATGTAAATAGTTAACATGTGCAACAGTAGCTGTGTCTGCGCCCTCCGGAGGCTGCATTCGAAGGCTGCATACGTCATCGAGGCTGTCTCATTTTAGAAAAGAAAGTATGACACTCCGAATGCGACCTTCTTTCACAGGAATTCGGAGAATGCATGAGGCGTATCCTGTCCTGCTACAGATAACCCACAATTCTTTGCGCCGCCGTAAACAACCGTCGTTAATTTGAAAAACGCCGGCGCCAGCAGATGTACACACAATCGCAGATGTGGTGTTTACAACTTAACTTAAATTGCCTCCAGTAAAAACGGATAAACTTTGTTCGTAATGTCCTCCTCCTTTTTCCTCTAACAGATGTCTGTTGTACATACGCTGCAGCTCCTCAAACATTGAGCAAATGCAAATTATTTTTTTTCGAATTACTTTCCAAATTTAGAAATAATTTTCCTTCATTCAAGTAGTGTGAGAGCGCAACGATGCTCTAAATGTGTTGGCAAATCAACGTGAGGTTTCCTGTTTCCTTTTCCACCCGTCCTACAAAGGCCGTCTCGTTTAATTCTAGGTTGAGGACACTTCGTATACGCATCCTACAGAGGATGCAACCTCCAGCGAATTCGACCTCCGGAGGGCGCAGCCTTCTAAATGAGACACAGCTAGTGTGTCAATATGTGTGTGTGTGTGAGAAACTGACCCGTGTGACAGCGTCGGTTTCATATTGTTGATGTTGGCCTGCATCGGGTTCTTGCCCACAGATGGATCGGGTTGTCTGCTTTTCTGATGACGCAGCAGCAGAAGTCGACCCAGATCCTCACACCACGAGGACAGCAACGCTAAACAAACACAAACACATGGGTCATATTTGATATATGGGTCATATCATTTAATGTTTTTCCTTGATGTCCTGGAGTTCTTTTATATTTTCTCTCAAAAACATGTTTTGAGTTCTGAAATTTTCATGTTTTCATAGTACAATGAACCCCCCCCCCCCCCCAATATTTATTATAAACATGGCGATACTATTATAGCTTAATATTTTGAATAGTTTTTTTATTTTTGTATTTTCCATTTTCTTTTTTTTTAGTTATAGTTAAAGATTTAGTAATTTTGTTGTTTGTATTTATTAGTTTTTGTTTTTTATTTCTATAGATTTTATTAAATTTCTTCAGTTATTAGTTATTTTATTGCATCAAGTTAAACTAAATGAAAATGAGAAATGTTGCCTTGTTGGCAACCAGCTAAAATGAAACAAGTTGAATTTATAATTTTTTTTATTATTATTTTAGACAGTTTTTTTTTTTATGTCAAGTAAGAAATTTTTTTTTTTTTTTAGTTGACTATAATAACCCTGATGCAAGATCTAAAGCATTTGACCATTTTTACTGTATTTCAAACAAATTAAACAATAAAGTAAGCATTATTACATAAACATTATGAAGGGTGAAGAACTAATTACACACTCTCATTGAGCTGTTAATGACAAATTTTCACTAAATTTCACTATAAATCTGTAGTACAGCTTCACAAGCAAATACAACAAACACGTTTGAGTCTGAAATAACCAGTAAATCTGAAACAGTTTATCAGGTTAGTGGCATCAAATCTACAAAACAGTTGATACATAGCAAGCAAACCAGATATCCACAGGCACAGAAGTATATTTCGCTACGTTTTCAGAATTTTATCAGATTTGCCAGAAGAAATGGTGAAGTGTGTGATTTTCCTAAGTGGAATTGCAAAAAAATTCCTGTTTTCAAACACTCAATTCATCTGCCATTGGTCGGTCAAACAGGTAGCCCCGCCCCCTAATGAATGCCATTGGTTGAGCCAATGCTGTTTAGATGCAATTTGACATTTATCTGGTCCTAAATATTGCATAAAACACATTTTGTGGTTAGTCAGTTGCTGGCTGACTGTACAATATCAAAAGTTAAATGTTAATATTTAGTATTTAATATAATTCATTGTTGTTGATTTCTGTGCATTTATTGATTTATTTTAATTTGGTAAATAGCTGTAGTGGGATCATGTACAGTCAGCCTCTGCTTTGCATCAGGGTTTAAAGGGGTGGTTTGCTGCGATTTCACTTTTTTCATTTTAAATAGTGTGTAATGTTGCTGTTGGTGCATGAACAGTATCTGCAAAGTTGCTGCGCTGAAAGTTCAACGTAAGCGGAGATATCGTCTTTTAAAAATCAGGAAGTTTAATGCCTACAAAAACGACTCATATGGGACTACAACAAGATACTTCCCGGGTTGCATACGTAAAAAACCCATAAATTTGCATCAAACCCCTCCCTCCGGAACATGCAAAAGAGGGCAAGGCCATGTTCTGCGGCTTTGTCGAAGAGGAAGAGTTATAGTGGAGAGTTGTAGCCATGCCGTCGAAACGGTGTTATTTTCACCCAGCTGTCAGGTCTTCTGTGTTCAGGCTTCCTACGGACGCTGTAGTTCGTCAACAATGGTTAAAATTTATGTTTGATTATGTTCCTGACAATTACAATCCTAATTTAGCTCTCTGTGCTGCGCATTTTACGGAAGACAGCTTCCAGAATCTACACGAGTTCAATGCCGGATTCACACAGAAACTATTACTAAAACATGGAGCGGTTACAACTTTAAAACCACAGGCAGCAGTTGTTGGGCCACAACCTGTGAGTAAGATTTCATAATTTTAAATGTATTTGCATGTATAATTTCAGACGTAATGTTTTAGTTTTATCAAGGACGTAAACAAATGCCAACGCTGGCTTTAGTAGCAGTTAGTTAAATGATGTTTTGTGTGTCTATGACAAACACGTACAAACATTTTGGACCCGAATTTGTAATTATGTACTCATTTTGTAAATGTATTTTCCATGTATACTTTATGACCTAATTTTTCGATTTGATCAAGAACGTAAACACAAGCCAACGCTGTTTGGTTAGTAGCCAGTTAGTTCGATGCTATTTTGTGTGCGTAAGACAAACGTGTACAAACTTCAAAAAAATGATATGTAATCACAACAGCAAACTTCATTCAGAAACGTTTGTAAGAGCCGTGCTTGCGGAAGTTCTGCTGGACTCTCTTCATTACCGCTTTCTGGGTCTGATTCTGGCTCAAACTGATATGGCAATATTGACACCATTATTTACATTTGACCGGAGCACACGCAGCTGTCGCCCGTGAAGGTAATGGGCGTGAAGTTTCCAAACAATGTGCAGTACGCGGTTTAGCCAATCACAACACACCGGCCCAACTAACCAATCAGAGCCCATCGCCTGTTTCTGAGGGAGTGGTTTCAGAGAATCAGGACGTCAACCGATCATTCAAATGACAGAGGAGAAAGCGGCTTACAATAAAGGTGAAATATATGAAAAATAAGGCGTTTTTTAACAAACGAAACACGAAGACATGTTATATTGCACCCCATAAACACAATCAAGCAAAGAAAAAAAGCAGTAAACCACCCCTTTAAACGAATCTGCCGGGTGTTTTGTTTGCTATGATACCATCAGACTGAACTTCACTCTTTACTGATGTACTAAGAGCTCTGAAGCAGAAGCTGTATGATGTGTGATCTATCAGAGCTGAGACAGATACGAGCAGACAGGGACAGATCTGCAGTCTGATGAAACACACACACACACACACACACACACACACACACACACACACACACACACACACTAGAGGGCTGCTGTCAGCTTCACTCACTGATGTCTGTGTCATTTTCTATTTAGGAAAAGCCACAGTTTAACTATCAGTTTCTACCCTGAGAGACACCCGGACAAAATTACAGACTGTGTGTAAATGTGTGTGTGTGTGTGAGTTAGATCACCACACTGAATTAGAGTTTATCTTTAATTATATACAGGTTTCAACAGTCAACAGCATGATCAAGTCATTATTAGAGGTCGTTAACGATCTGTGCTGGTAACCACAAGGTTGCAGGTTTAAATCGTGTTAGTTTGAATGAACCACAGAGCTCAATAGAGATTAAAATCTCATTCATTTTCTCCATAGAGATTCCCAAAACAACAAAACAGACACTTGAGCTGCAATAAAGAGGAAGGATTTTAGTGCAAAGAAAATATGCAGGATAATTAGCACAATTAGGTTAATCTCAATGAATCAATTCAGAACTTTAATTCAGTAATTAATTTGCGTAATCACAAGCTTCAAGGTAGCATTTGTCATCCATTCAAGTGTTTTTATTTTACAAAGTATATTTTATACGTGCTAAATATGTATTGAAAACAGTGAAGCTCAATTAAATATATTTTTGGGATTGAAAATATATTTAGTAACAAACTGTATATACCAAAATATATTTCAAAATGTATTTCAGGGGCAAGAAAATACAGATCTTCCAGTAGCCTACATTTAGGTTAAATGCAAATGTCAACGGAATAGCCTATAATGATTTTGTAATATTGTTTTATTGTATGTTCCTGGCTGATTTAATTCAAATTTTTTAATGTTCTTTTTCTTCATTGATATTCATTATTCATTCAAATTCATTTTAAAAGTATTAGTTCATTTTTATGATGATTTAAATAATTACTAGCTCTTCATCAGCACACAAACCTCAGTTTGGGAAGCCCTGTGGAAACACTGAAGCGTGTATGTGTTTAACTCTCTCCGAGCCGCTGGCTGACTGACAGCACAGATACACGCAGAACGATTCTCCGTAACACTCAGAGTTACAGTAAGAAACACAAGCCTCGTCCTCTAGAGTACACAAGCGTTAAACTCTCCACTCAGAACAGCTTGAGTGTGCTTTACATTCCATTAAACGAGTGGCTTGTTTTGTTCATGCTTGAACTAGTTATAAACCAGCAGTGGAGTCTGAGCTTGGCAGAGACCTTTCATCTGATCCCTCATCTAACCTGAACCAAGATAATGCTGCAAATACACACACACACACACACACACACACGTTTGTTTTTGTGAATTGTGGGGACATCCCATAGGCGTAATGGTTTTTATACTGTACTTACTGTATGTGCTATTGCCCTACACCAACCCTACACCTAAACCTACCCCTTACAGGAGACTTTGTGCATTTTTACTTTCTCAAATAAACTCATTCTGTATGATTTATAAGCCTTTTGAAAAAAGGGGACATGGAGTAATGTCCTCATAAATCACGTTCTCCTTGTAATACCTGTCATACCCTTGCCATTATACAAATTTGTGTCCTCATATGTCACAAAAACACACACACACACACACAAGATAATGAAAACACTCAAGCAGCTGTGCTGTATTTTAGCCGTTTTTCAGAAAGCTGTGGTAAATGAAGGGTTAATGAGTGTCTCTATCTTCTGTAGGAGCAGCTGTGAAATTCCTGCCGTCTACTGAAGCGAAAGCAATTAAGAGAGATTGATCTGCAGGGAAAACCACCAGCGAGATACAGACTCCGGCAGTGTATCAAAGACATAACCGAGGTTCTTCAAATTTAATGATCAACCGCAAAAAAAAAAAAAAAAAATTATATATATATATAATTAACTGCTGTTTTTATTGTGGAAAAAATTAAGCAACCTGAATTTCACAATCACTTCCATGCACTTTTTATTTAGTCATTATGTTAGGATTATTTTTCATATTTTACTTCTTAGATTTACCATTTTGAATCAATTATCTGAATTATCTGAACGATTCTCAAGTGATTCAGTGTTTGAATCACAGTTCATAGAAATCTATCAGTAATCCTCTTTTGGACCTATTTACATTATCAGAGCAAAAAGAAATATATGCTCGTATTTTGTTTGAAATATAAGTTAGTCAATATTAACTTGTTTAAAAAGTATTGTATTAAAGCAATATCACACATGCTATGATCATCTGCAGCTGAATTCTGCTTTAAAACAACCAGTCGACATCTGTATTAATCTACTCTTTATTAATACCACAGCTACTGACTGACTATACAAATAAATGGACATGAATATTGATTTGAGTTAACTGATTGTATTATGAGGGAAGAAAGAAACTAACACAGCTATCAAATATTTAACCACATTTGACCACAGAACGCTGACCAATCAGAATCAAGTTTTCCAGAGAGCCGTGTAATTAGTGATCTTAAAGCGTACCGTGATCTGCAGGCCGGTGTCGTTCATCAAACAGGAGGTGTCAGTGTCATACTGCAGGATAACACAGATCGATCCCCTTACTGTCAGACGCTCAGCAGTGAACTGAAGAAGTGCATAAAAACCTCAAACGCACACCCAGTCTAGACCGACATCACACAGCTATAAACCTGAGATTGTTTCTGGCACTGTTGATTCCTCTGAGGGAAGAATCGTTCTCAGACAGTACGAGAATCTCAATCAAGCAAACACCAGACAGGAATCACTCCGACACAGCGGCTTTCACTGACCACAGCTGGAAAAACCATAGAAAAACTCATAGAGAAACCCGTTTGCTATGAAACGCATGACTCTCCATCAACACAACGAGATAAAGTCCTCAAAACAACTCAAAACACTAAACTAGATGTTCAATTATACATGACTACAGATGCTTAATTGTAATTAATAATTCTGAACAACAATGTGACGCAAAATCAGATGACGTCGAATACTTCGAGTTTTACTTTTAGCATATCACACTAATTTATTTTCTCAGAACTTATTTATAAATATAATATGTTAGAATTAATTACACCCAAATTTATTCATTATATATGAAGTGTTACATCAAAGCTCTTGATGGCATAGGGTTATTATAGTTAGCTAAAACTAAAAATAAAATGAAAACCATAAAAAAAAATCAATTTTAGTTTATGTTTTGACTTATTAACTTAAATAGAATTTAAAAAAAAAAATTCAGCTAGTTGCTAAGGCAACATTTTTTTAGTTAAACATTTAGTTAAAATAAAATACAATTTTAATTTAATTTTTGATTAAAATAAAATAATGTTTTTAAAATAAAAATGTATTTTAAAAATAAAACAATTAAAATACAAATGAATGAAAAAATACATAGACAAGTATAAAATAACTAACTAAAAATGACAAAAACACAACAAAATTACTAAAACTTTCATTCTTTAATTATTTTTTTTTTTTTTGTTAAAACGGAAAATTTAAAAATGAAAACTGATTGAAACCATTAATAAAGACTATAAGAGTATCTTAATGATATTAAAATAACACTGATGCAGACTGTGTCTTAAATGTTTTTGGAAGTAATAAATATGTTCTCTAAACTATGAGCCTCAAAAACAGACCATAGTGTGCTCTGCTTCTTTGTTCTGCTCAGTTTCTCCCAGTTGAGCAGCAGGTCCAAAAGCACCCTTTCAGCTCATATGGACTCTAATGTCACATTTTGCAGTTTGATAAGGGTGCTGAGACAATCGTAGAGGATGGTGGAGTCTCACCTGCTGATTTGGGGGTGAATTTGTCCCTGTTTGCAGCACAAACGGCCAGCAGCCGATACCCCAGGTCCATGTCATAACCCTGCTGACCCGCGACACGACTCACCACCTGACACACAGACACAAATAACATTCAAACATCGCTGAAATCTCAGCATTCGTGCATGCATGCTTTGTCATAGTTAAATTGGGTGGTTGCGGTTTCGGGGTTTTTTGGGAATAAAATCTCTGTCCTGATTTGCAAACCCTCGTCAGGTCGGCCCATGTTAAACAGCACCACACCCTGAGGCCTGAAGCACAGACGTGCAGGAAGCAATCTTTCATATCTGCGTCTTAATTACAGTTAAACACACATCATGTGTGTCTAAAGCGCCTAATTAAACATCTGAGGGAGGTTTGGTTTAGCCCTTTTTCCACATTCTCCTTAAATGCAGCTCAGATCTGCACGCGAGAGCAAGGAGATTCTGCTCTTTCTCTGCTGTAGAAACGTGTTCAAACGGCAGAACGCCTAAAACACTTCATAGAATAAAAATTAAAAAATATAATATATTTGAACAGAATAAATTCAAGCGGAATACAAGAGAAAAGTAGAATCAAACAGACTACAACATAACAGAGCAGAACTTGGAGCTAAATTGGAGGAGAATAGAACAGAATGAAAGCACAATGGAATAGAAAAGTAGAAATTGAAGAGAGCCAAATAAAATAAAATAAAATTAATAGAATAAATGTGATGCAGATTAGAACAGAAAAAAACAATGCAATGCAATACAATAAATTAGAAGTACAACAGAATAGAGTAGAATATAATAAAATAAAACATTAAATTGGAGCAAAATAGAAAAGAATAAAATGGTATAGAATAAAGCGCAATTGGATAGAAGAGTAGAATAGAAAAGACAGAAGAGATCAGAACAGAATAAAATAAAATGCACATATATATATATATATAATAAACTGGAGCCAAACTGAAAAAAATGAAATAGAATAAATGAATGCACAGCAGAACAGAAAAGTAAAACAGAGTAGAGTAAAATAAAATAAAAATAACAAATTGGAGCAGAATTGAAGAGAAATAATAGAATAGAATAAATAAAAGCACAAAGGAATAGAAGAGTACAAAGGAAAAGATTTCAATAAAGCAGAGCTGAACAGAATAGAATAATATAAAAATAATAAATTGGACCAGAATAGAATAAAATTGTATATATTAATCTTTATATTGATCTTTACACAAGGTAACTGTCGGAGCTGGTACAACCAACTGTTCATATTACTAACAATTCAATTCAAGTTTATTTGTATAGTGCTTTTCACGATACAAATCATTGCAAAGCAGCAGTTTCTACATTATATTAAGGATATTAGTGGTGACTACGGCAGAAATGTACAGTTAAAATCAAGCAGCTAGTTACAAATGACATGTAATCAAACAGATGGTGAACACTATTAAATGCAATGTTTGTATTTTGCGATTAAACTTTGCGATTGCGGATAAACGTTTTGATTAAGCTAAATTTGGTCGATGTATATGTTGTTCAAGGGTGAACAGCGGATGAAAGCTGGCTGCTGATTGGTTAAGCGACTGAAACGGATTGATTTGCCCTCACCGTTAGGCATCCCATCAGGCTTTGCTCAAAGGGCCGCTGAAACGCTCGTGGATCTCCACACCAGTCCAACAGCTCCGTCGCCGCCGTCTGGAAATTTGCTGGATTTTGCAGGTGCTGATAAAAGAAAATCACACTCTTATGCTTGTAAAAATGTATTTATTTGTTATTGTTTATGTTAGTTTACGGCTTCGAGGTGTGAATGTGTGAAAGGCCCTTGAAATACAAATATATTCATCACTAATCTACAGGAAATTACTGTCTATTGTTCCTGGCAGTCTAATAATTGTGTTCGACCTGCTCTCCAGGTGTCCTGTAGGGGGCGTCGCAGCTTATGAATCTACTCAAACACTCTCTGAAGACGGCATTAACTGCAGAGTAACTGGCCAATGAGACGAATGGAGATCCGAAAGGTGTTTTTAAGGTTCTGTAGGGATGTGTTTTCTCTCACTTGTTTGATGCAGTGGAGCCGGTCGTTGGTTTGCTGGATGTGTCTGTCCATGGACTGGAGAGAATTCATCCTGCCGGACCGTCTCTGACCCTACCGCCCGGCCATCCAACGCTCAGACCCTGAAAAACACACAGTGCCAGATTCAGTGATCAGACACACCAACTTCAGAAGATCACAGAGGCTTTTTGTCAGGCCAGACAGGAAGAGACCACCTAGCAACCAACTAGAACAGCCTAGCAACCACCTCACAACAACCACACTTTCTTGAAAAATATGTAAAAATTGGTGATGCAACAATATTTTTAACCAAACCTAAAGTTTTCATTTAGCAGAAAACAAAAAAAGCTAATATTTTTCATAATCGATTAATTACGGTTATTTAATAATCAACACTCTAATAAAAACGGAGTTATGAACATTTAAAATGTGGCTAAAATAAAAACCTGTTTTCATTGCAGATTTATTCAAACATATATTAAACCATGAAGACAACAGGTCAAGAAAAAATCAAGGTGATTATAGGTAAACTACAAAAACTAAAAGAACTTAAAAAAAAAAAAAAAAAAGATTATATATATATATTTATTTATTTTTTTTGCTACTTGAATTAAAATAAACACTACCTGAAATAATTTAAAAAAAAAATACAACAAAAATTAACATAATAAATTTTGCTTGGAAATTAGTTTAAATGAACTATTTTAATTTAACCTGATGTACTAAAATAACTAAAACTAAATAACTAAATAAAAATGAATAAAAACTATTTAAACATTAAAAAAATAAAAAAATAATAAAAATGGCAAAAACACAACAATGTTAATCAAATTAAAGTGAAAATAAAAATCAAATTCAAAATATTAACAAACACTATAACAGTATGTCAATGATATTAAAATAACACCAGTAAAAATCTAATGATAAATGCATGATATATAATGCATATATTTCATAAAATGTTGGTCTCTAAATATGTTAATTTTCCCCGATGTACTTTAGTTTGCATGTTTTCTGTATTATTAAGTAGTACATAAATGCACGGCTATTTATTCAACATTTAGATAAACGTGTGTGTTTGAGCAGAAAGCATTTCTGCTATAAAATAATGAAACCAGGTCAGAATACGAGAGCCGATTCCATAATCACATGATATTACAGTGCATCCCGTTTACATCATCCGTCTCAGACGCTGAGTGATATTTATAGTGTAAATTAACAGTATATATGCCACTGCAGACAGCCAGACTGAAGCATCCCAGAATGCACCAGCAGGAGTTTGGCAAACATGTGGGATCTCTCGCGTACTCGCAACGATCAGACTGCGGGCTGCAGCGGCTGGAACACTTGCATAACTAACAGACGATGTGCCGAGACAGGCCACATCACACACACACACACACACACACACACACACACAAACATCCCTGGCACAGACTGAAGGACGATGGGAAACATGTCGAGAAGCAGAGGGAGTGTTTCCTGCTGTTTAGTGAACGTCAGTAACCCTCCACAATCACACGACTCTCGTTTGTGTTACATCACTCAGTAACAAGACGGCATGTCAGACGAGACGCACGCTAAAGCTCCAGACGTCTGAGTGACACACACAAACGTGCACACACACACACACATACACACACACACACACACACACACACACACGCACACACGCACTGGATTAAGACATTTACAATCGTCACATTCATACAGACGTCAAGAACCAGGAAGAGTCACTGAGTCATAAATGAAACTAAAAACCACGGCTAAAAATATAAAGATGACAAATGGAGGAAATAAATAAATCTGCGTAGATGGATTTCTGCAAAAATAGACAATAGGCTACATAGAGAATGAGTATCACATTCAAATTCCATTTTACTAATGATAAGCACATTCTTAAACTTTCATACTAAATTGTTACCATTATTCATACACCATCACACTGAACAATAATCATAATCATAAATCATCACACTAGACGATTACCATATTGAATGATTACCATATTCACACACCATCATGCTGAACGATTTCCGTATTCATACGCCATCACCGTACTGGAAAATTAGCCTATCATAATTATACACCATCACAATTACCATATTCATACACCATCACACTGGACGATTTCTATATTCATACAGCATCAACATACTGGACAATTACCATGCTGGACGATTTACATATTCATACACCATCTCGCCAAACAATTATCATATTCATACACCATCACACTGGACGATTTACGTATTTATACACCATCACACTGGACAATTACCATACAAAATGATTTCTATATTCATACCATATTCATACACCATCACGCTGAACAAATTCCATGTTGAATGATTACCCTATTCATAAACCATCACACTGGACGATTTCTGTATTCATACACCATCAATATTCTGGACAATTACCATACTGAACGATTTACATATTCATACACCATCACGCCAAACAATTATCATATTCATACACCATCACACCGGACAATTATCATATTCATACACCATCAAACTGGAAGATTTACGTATTTATACACCATCACACTGGACAATTACCATACAAAATGATTTCTATATTCATACCACATTCATAAACCATCACATTGGACGATTTCCGTATTTATACACCATCTCCATACTGGACAATTTTCATATTCATACCATATTCACCCACCATCATACTCGATGATTAACATATTCATATTAGTATTAGCATATTAGTATATTAGCATTAGTATATACTATGACACATCATATTTCATACTCATATACCATGGGATGGTTCCCATGGCTAATAAACTATGGCATTACCAAGGTTCTCCCGTCCTGTTCACTCTGTTCACTGTAATACTCATTCAGTAGTGCGTCCTCTGTGACTCTGATTCAGATCAGCCTCAGGAAATGAGGCCTTTCCTGTCAGAGGAAGAGAGAGAGTTTTACAGGCTCAGACAGGAACTGGTGCAGGGAGGAACACGGACATCTGAACCGTCAGCCGCTGTGTGTTCGGAAGAACATCACCATCCCGCTCAACTTCACCTATACAAATCTTTCTGTGCTTTAAAGGTGCCATAGAATGCATTGATATAGTATTTTAAATTGTTCTCTGATATCTACACAGAAGGCGTGTGGCTTAGGTAAGGGCAAAACATCTCCAGAAATGGTTTTACATGTGCATTTACAACCCTAGGAGTCCTCCCTAGAATGAAATGGTTTGTTATTGGCTTATTTGGAAGGGTCATGAATAATAATGAGCTCTGCTCTGATTGGCTGTTTCACAGTGCGGCTCATTTCAGTAGCTCACAGCAGGAAGGAAAATATATATTTCAATACTTTCTCTCGCAGTTATATCGTCGGGTAATTATACTGTAGGCTTATATAAAATGCGGGCATCAGGGAGCCGCTATTAATACGCGGGGCTTTGAACGATCGGTCAATCGCGTTATAGTTTCACTTTCGCTTTCGAGATTCACGATCGCATGTACTCTGTTTATACTATGGAGCGGCAGTACTTACCACACATTTTACAAGATCAGACGCTTGTCAGTGGTGCTCAAGATCTGTAAATCTTTCGCCATCATCCTCAGTCATCTCTCCTTACTCTGTTTATAAACCACACTGTTTTTACGTCCATATTCTGACATATAACAAGGGTTTCTGCAGGTTTTATGAAGGTCAATTTAAGATTTTTTAAGACCAAGTAAAGAAAACGAATGGAACACAACCTGCCAATATAGTTTCTAAGTGTCTTGTATTAGCCATACTTCCGACAGATCTCTTTTACTTTTTCATTCATATTACAAAAAAAACTGCTTCCAACCACTAGAATATGGAAATAACTTTTACTGTACCTTCTGATCACACTGCAAAAAATATAATTTTTCATTTTGACTATGAATTTAAGAACTTCTGCTTGGATTTAAGACCTTTTTAGGCCTTAATTTGTGGAAAGGCAAATGAATTATTATTTTTAAGACCCACAGAAAGCCTGTATTTCAGAGTGAAACAGGATATTCAACAAATGTAGGTCAGCACTGCATGGAAAAATGTGTATCAATATGAGAGGTTAGGTTAGCTGAAAACGGAAAGTTGAGCAAATTTTCTCTTTACAAGACCAGGAACGGTTCGTTCTGATTTGATGTTGACGTTAATCTAAACGAGCTCATAATGCAGGGATAAAGACGGTCATCACTGCTGCTCACAATAGCCACTGTTCACACGCTCAACAATACGGCTCTGTTCTGACCGCCTCGTTTACACACACACAGTCTATTATACCAGCTAATATTCATCACCAGCTGCAGACACACATTCATGAATCATGGGTCAATAAACACACACACAGCCATGTGTTGCAATACATGCTCGTGACTCAGTTGCATTTGATGTTATACATTTTCCGCATTTTTTTTTACATTGTTTTAAAAATAAAAACTACAGCTGATTGATCGTTTTTACATTGTTTAATAATACTTCACATCATTTTCCAATGATAGTTACTGTCACAAATCACTCAAATTTGTTAACAAATGAGTCTGGTTTGTGCAACAATGCGCATTACGTTTACACCTTCATGAAGTATTTGGAACAAACATGTTCTGACTTCTATTCAGCTAAAACAAAGGTGCGTTTATACCCACAACCCTCCTCTGACGAGCGTTTTCTCATGCAGACTTTGAGAACTAAATTCCTTCTTTAATTTATAAAAACATCATTTGTTAGGGCCATCTGAGCTAAGACGGCTGAATTTTACCTGTGAATGTATTTCATGTCCATCTAAATTTGTAGACATATATATTTAAATACATATATATATATATATATATATTTAGAGTTATTAAATTATATTTAATAATTATTTACACAAAAAATGTATATGCTTTCATTTTTAATTTAAATATATTTACCTATTTATTTATAAATAAATATGCTATTATACATTTCTGCTAAATGCATAAATGTTTAATACATTTATTAATATTTAAATGTTATATGTATATATGTATATATATATATATATATATATATATATATATATATATATATATATAAATTGTTTGTCTCTATTATCTATCTATTAAAATAGTAATATATTTATTTATTTATTTAATCTGACCCAAGACGGCTGATTTCTTACCTGTGTATGTTCTGCGTCCACAGGACCGAACAGGAAAACGCTACGAATCCATCAGTTGCTCATCTGACCTGAAAGAAAACATTAAGTAATTAGCTACAGCTGCATTACAAACTAATGTCATTTTCAAAACTCTTACTTAAAACATAAGATGTTTCAGAGTACATTTTCTGTAGTATACATATCTATATACTGTAATATATGTATAATATAATACTGTAATACTGGCTATTTGCACTTTATTTGCACGCTATATGCTTAGATGCTTCTGTTTTCCATTGGCTTTGTATTAAATACTTGTAAAATGACAGTAAAGTTGAATCCAATCCAGTCTAATATTTGTATTCAGTCTTTTAAATATTCTTTAATATTCTTACTGTCAATTTTGTTTTTAATGACAATCTTGGATACATTATGGCAATGCATTATGGGGCTAACGTCTCTATAAAGAGTACATGCAATAATGTGAATGAATTTGATCCAAATGACTTATCGGAGTCGGGAGCCTAAGCAGGCTAGGTTTCATAACAAAAGCAAAATCATCATTATGAAACATTACAGTAAGTGATTTATTAACAGTGAGCCATAAACGGACAGAGAAAAGAAGCAGACGGAGCGGATCAGTTCTTACTTGTCCAAACAAACACCCCGTCCATCAGAAGAAAATCAGGGCTAAATTCATCTGGGCGAGAGTGATTTTCCAGCAGGAGACGCTGGATGTGAGCCGGTGTCTGGCTGTTATTTTTAGAGAGTCTTGGAGACGCGTGTGCAGCAGTGTTTAAGGACAGCCGTTCACTGCGGTCTGACCCTCTGCTCACCCTCACACATCACTGCTGATTTATTTAGATCCCTCACATCTCCGACTGAAACAACCAGCACTTCATGTCCATTTAGTTAGTTATCCGGCAAGCAGTCGTGACATAAGTAGATAATGTGCAGTCAGATGGCCATTATCACAAAATAAACCTTTTCAGGGTGATACACGACTGTACGTGATTGTACATGATTCCATAAATAAAAAATATATATATATTTTAAAAGTTATACATGTAAATTTGCATATTTATATTTAAATATGTATACATTTGTGATTTTACACACACATATAAATATTACAAATATAAAATATTTATAAACTATATAAATTTCTATATATATATATATTTCTAAATATTTCTATTTATCTAAAATGTATTTAAATTTATATAATTTAAATCTAAATATTTACACATTTGTATATAAATAAATAATATAAAATATTTCTGTTTAAATTAATAAATGTTTATTTTGAATATGAATATGAATGTATACACACACACACACACACACACTATATATATATATATATATATATATATATATATATATATATATATATATATATATATAAATTGTTTGTCTCTATTATCTATCTATTAAAATAGTAATATATTTATTTATTTATTTAATCTGACCCAAGACGGCTGATTTCTTACCTGTGTATGTTCTGTCCACAGGACCGAACAGGAAAACGCTACGAATCCATCAGTTGCTCATCTGACCTGAAAGAAAACATTAAGTAATTAGCTACAGCTGCATTACAAACTAATGTCATTTTCAAAACTCTTACTTAAAAACATAAGATGTTTCAGAGTACATTTTCTGTAGTATACATATCTATATACTGTAATATATGTATAATATAATACTGTAATACTGGCTATTTGCACTTTATTTGCACTTTATATGCTTAGATGCTTCTGTTTTCCATTGGCTTTGTATTAAATACTTGTAAAATGACAGTAAAGTTGAATCCAATCCAGTCTAATATTTGTATTCAGTCTTTTAAATATTCTTTAATATTCTTACTGTCAATTTTTGTTTTTTAATGACAATCTTGGATACATTATGGCAATGCATTATGGGGCTAACGTCTCTATAAAGAGTACATGCAATAATGTGAATGAATTTGGTCCAAATGACTTATCGGAGTCGGGAGCCTAAGCAGGCTAGGTTTCATAACAAAAGCAAAATCATCATTATGAAACATTACAGTAAGTGATTTATTAACAGTGAGCCATAAACGGACAGAGAAAAGAAGCAGACGGAGCGGATCAGTTCTTACTTGTCCAAACAAACACCCCGTCCATCAGAAGAAAATCAGGGCTAAATTCATCTGGGCGAGAGTGATTTTCCAGCAGGAGACGCTGGATGTGAGCCGGTGTCTGGCTGTTATTTTTAGAGAGTCTTGGAGACGCGTGTGCAGCAGTGTTTAAGGACAGCCGTTCACTGCGGTCTGACCCTCTGCTCACCCTCACACATCACTGCTGATTTATTTAGATCCCTCACATCTCCGACTGAAACAACCAGCACTTCATGTCCATTTAGTTAGTTATCCGGCAAGCAGTCGTGACATAAGTAGATAATGTGCAGTCAGATGGCCATTATCACAAAATAAACCTTTTCAGGGTGATACACGACTGTACGTGATTGTACATGATTCCATAAATAAAAAATATATATATATTTTAAAAGTTATACATGTAAATTTGCATATTTATATTTAAATATGTATACATTTGTGATTTTACACACACATATAAATATTACAAATATAAAATATTTATAAACTATATAAATTTCTATATATATATATATTTCTAAATATTTCTATTTATCTAAAATGTATTTAAATTTATATAATTTAAATCTAAATATTTACACATTTGTATATAAATAAATAATATAAAATATTTCTGTTTAAATTAATAAATGTTTATTTTGAATATGAATATGAATGTATACACACACACACACACACACACTATATATATATATATATATATATATATATATATATATATAATTAAATGTAAATATATAAATTAAATTGTTTATTTGTATCTATTTATCTGTCTATATTTTATAACATATAATTACTAGTATATAATATATATATATATATATATATATATATATATAATATTTTATTATTTTTAATATCTATGTTTAAAATAAAATGTAATTTACTTAAACATTTTTCAATATTTCTGCTAAGCGAATAAATGTTTAATATTTTTATTTATACATAAATATATAAATAAACATGAATTAATATATGCACATAGATATATGAATCTATTACATATAACTTATCCATCTATATAGCTGTAGTTCTAAGTAGAGCACTTAACCCTGACCCACACACACCCTTAAAATGATCCACAAATGATAAGTGTTAACGTTTATGTGCCTAAATGCACACAACTACAGAGACAAACCTCAGTGCAGAACATTCTAACATCACTTTCAGTGTGAAAGCACAAATGACTTCATTGGAAGCTTGTTGTCTCACTGCTGGTTAGTAGCACTGCCGAAGCGTTTTCCTACAGCAAGAGAGTACTGTATCTGGGAATGTCACGGCTTACAGCGCTGAATTAACGACACATCCTCTAACTATCATTCCCACATCTATCCCTCCCTACAGACCTAAAGAGAGCCGTGTGTGTGTGTGTGTGTGTGTGTGGAGGTGATGCATTAGAGCGTAATGAAAAGGAAAAGTCTCTTTCTCTCTCTCTCTCTCTAATTCCAGATTTCTCTGACACCTCCAGCCATTCATCACACGCTCCTCTGAGCCTGAAGCAAGAAAGAGGGAGGAGAAAAAAATCAATGGAGTCAGAACTGCAAACAGGCCATAAAGACCTAAAGAGGAAGGTACCAGCTGCAGTGCAATTGATTTCTTTAAGTAGAATAACACCTCACACACACACCGCCATTCATACACAGCTGCTGAAACACTTATGAACAGATCTCACAGGGCCACCTGGTTCATACAAATCAACAGAGAATGAGTTACTAATGTAATCATCTGCTGGTTACAGACATACATTAAGATTACCTTATATACTGAAAACTGAAAATCTATATACTACATTTACATTTAGTCATTTAGCAGACGCTTTTATCCAAAGTGACTTATAAAACGATGACAATAGAAGCAATCAAAACCAACAAAAGAGCAATTAAATGCAAGTGCTATTTAACAAGTATCAGTTAGTCTAACACAGTACACGTAGCAAGGGTTTATATATATAACCAAGAGAAAGAAAAAAAATGCCTTAAAATTATTTTTAATATTTTTAATCAAATATTCACAAAAACAACTTTACCAAATACTAAGAACATTTATTTAGACTATTCAACTTTATATTTCACTCAAACCATCAGGCTGAAAATAAAACCTAAAAACTAATATTTTTCTAATATTATATTATTATTTTAGAATAGAAGCACACACATAATATATGAAAGTAATATATTTATGTTTCTAATATTATATATAATACTATACTATGTATTTTAATATTAATATAAAATGAATAACATAATATTATGATATAATATTGTAAAAAAAACAACTACAATATCATTAACATTTAGGTCCATCACTGCATTGCCAAACATCAGTAGCACAGCAGTGGCATCTTCTGCGAACGCTCCCGTTTTCTGTAAAAACCCAGTTTCTCTAAACGGTATAACGAAGATAAAGCAGTGAATTACAACATCTGGCACTGTTAGCTTCTTCAGACACACATAAACACGCCAGCCACACGCCTCGCATCTTCCAGAGCATCTCAGTGGCCCACAGCAGGGAAGATCTTTGGCAGGAGCATCTGTTCCTCGAGCTGGCAGGAGAACGGATCGGACGCCTGGAGCCAAACCTTCAGCAGATCTTCAGACGAGAACAGCGCTTTTAAAGGGGGTCACAACATAGACTCAGTAAAGACAGTCACGCTCTTGACCATTCTCACTCTTACAATCAAACATGCCATGTTTAAATGACAACATTTGACTCATATTTTCAGATTCAATAAACGCCAGCATGAAATCTCCCTGCTGTAGGTTCGGGAATGATTCAGTCGCTGTTCGGTTCCTCTTCTGGATAATTGTGTCCTCGTGGAAGCTGAAGTCCAGCTGGACTGCAGACACTCACTCGTGCTCTTATATACGATCACTACTGGCTTTCGACATCAGGACTAAGAGCACAAGAATTCATTCACGTCATTCACATGATGAGGACTAACCACACAGTAACTCAGAAATCATCTATCAACAGCACTTCACTCAAAAATCAGCTTGAACTGATTACATACACCACAAAAATCTCTTTCTGATCAATATTTATGTCTCACTTTCCAGTAAAAATACCTTCCTTTTAATACTTTAAAACAAGACACATTTACTTGAAAGCAAAAATGCACAGACATACTGTCATTATTGAGTTCAGAGAATATATCACAAATAATATAAGTATTTTTTTTCTTTTTACTCCACTGGCAAAAATGGCTAATTATGCATGACACAAATTAAGGGAAACAATTCTATATAAAACACACACACACACAAACACACACACACACACACACACACACACACACACACAGTGTGTATTTACATGTGCAACAAGTTACGTTTAAAACACTCTAAATATAATTATATATATTTTAATTTACACACACACAAATATATATATATATATATATATATATATATATATACACACACATGCATAAAATTTAAATATTTAATTAAAATGTTATAATTAGCATTTTAGCTTATAGTAAATATATGCATATATTATTGTTATTTATCCTTGAAACAAATTACATTAAAAACATACATTATTTATTTACATTTTTATTTGAAATATTATTAAATTATTATTATTTTAAATTAAAATTATATAAAATTATATATTTAATTTACAGGTTAACTTTTTATTTTTAATATATGAAAACATTTAACACACAGACACATAATATTCATATTTAAATATATATTTTATGTTTTAATGCAATTTTGATGCAATGTAAATGTATCTTTATGGATGTTCTATTTTCCAGCAGAATTAATGTGAAATAGTGAAGAAGTCTCTCTCTAAACTCTAAACTATAGTTCACTCATGTTCACAGACATTTGCATTTCATCAGCTTTAAACAAACTGAAGGCTTTTTACTGATCAGACCTGCTGTGCTGCTCCTGGCAGTTTAGAGCAGAACGCAAATGTACAAATAAAGCCTCATAAATGTCAGAAACGTCCAGAGGCCTGTCACCTAATACTGTCCTGTTAGTGTCAAAGAGGGCTGAGCAATATATCATAGCCATACTGCATTGCCAATACAAAAACTACTAATAAAAATGTCACATAAAAATCTAAATACATGATGATAAATACACAGACAAAACACAGTAATAATACACTTTTTTTTGGCCCATGTTTTAAGATTCAGAAAAACCAATGCAAATTCAATCAAATAAACTCTGAAGCAATTTTTCTGTTTTTTTTGTAAATAAAAAATGAAAGCTAAATGCTTCAGCTTAAGAGGTCGTTTAACTGACCAGTAGCTTCAGTAGCTTTCAGAGAAACAACATTATTAACGTGTAACGTCTACAATCAGATCCCATTACAATGAGCCTGTGTGTGTGTGTGTGTGTGTGCTGTGTAAACACACTGACTCTGAGAGCTTCACTAAGCTACATGCTTACAAAAGGGTATTAGCAGAGGCTAGTGAATGATTGCAGGGCATTATCATCGAGTGCAGAGCCGAGACAATGTTAACAGATAACCGTTTAACCGTGAAAGCGCAGAAGAGCCCCGGCATGACGTCTCAGAGCCGGTTAACACATCACAAGCTCTCAGATGCAGAGCTCAACAACTGTTTGTGCATTTTCATCCGCCTGTGTTCACATGCAAATCCACGCGGTGCATGCGCTCAGACTGCGCAGACTGCTCTTTTGTTGTTCGCATGTGCTGGAAATGATATATATTTCTTTACTTTTTTCCTCTTAGAAGCGTAGATAAAAGGTCATTAAAAGAAAATGCTGTCATTTACTCAAACAAACCTGTATGCTGGATTTTTAAATAAGGAACACAAAAGGAAATTTTGCACTTAGATGATATATTCTTGCATTTTGCATACAATTTTAACTAAAGCAACTTGCATACAACAATATTTTGTTCTGTTTCAAACACAAAACTATCATACGACTTCAGATGACAGTGCACAAGTCATAAGGACAACAAATTATGTTGCTTCACAAGGTCATTGCAAACTTTTGTACAGTAAAACCCCTTTTTAATTAGTATTTATGTCTTGTTTTAAACAAGATGCATTTAGCTGAGAAGCAAAAATGCTGACATTATTGAGTTCAGGGAATATATGGCAAATAATATAAAGCTGTTTTTGTTTTTTACACTGGCAAATATTGCTAATTATGATTGAGACAAATGTAAAAGAAAAAAGAAAAAAGAAAAATGTACGCACACACACACATATATGAGTTTAGATCAACATGAGGGTGAGTAAATGATGACAGAAGTTTAATTTTTGTCTGAAATATCCCTTTTATTCAGTCTGTGTGTGATTGTTTCATAAAGTGAATTTCATCATATACTCAAACGCTTATTAAAAACTAAAGGAAATCAAAGCTGACCGTGTTTATTCTCTTGATTCCTGTTCCTGGTCTTACTGTGAATGATTCTTCAGTGACATTGTTCGTAAGCTTTCATCAAAATAATCTGTAAAACCTAATAAATTAGCAAAACTCAAATAATCTGAGATGATCAGTTACATAAAACATCTCATTATTAAATCTGAGATTAAGTTTTTGATGGTTATAAAGTCACAATTTACATTTTTCTTCCTTCAAAATCAAACCATTTTCTAACAGTAGTGCTATTATTTTATCACTGATAGTTTTTATAAATATTCTGAATTATATTTTATTTTTTCATTTTAGTTAAAGTTTTAGTATTTTGTTGTGTGTTTTTGTCAATTATATATATATATATATTTAAATATGTCTACATATTTTTTATGAAGTTTTTTTTTTAAGGTTTTATTTTATTTCAAGTAATAAAAATCTAAATATGATTCAGATTTAGTTTTCCTGTTTTCATTTTAGTAATTTTCTTGTGTGTTTCTGTAATTTTTATTGAATTTTTAAATTAAGTTTAAATGTTTGTTATTCTACACTTAAAAATGAGAAACACTGCCTAGTAAGCTAGGTTTTCATATATGTTTTAGTGAACTACATGTTATTTTTAGTGACACTAAATCCTCAACTAAACATACAGTTTCTCCATATATGGATCTGATTTCATATCTCACATACTGAAACACTATTGAAATATTCCCAACTCACCCAGATGCAGATCCCAACCGATTCCTGCCAAAGCACTAAACACAAGAACCGATTACGTATTTTATCAGCAGACCGTTCACATTTGTTGCATGAACATAGAACTGAAGTGCCACAACCAGCTATTATACGACGACTTCAAACGCAGCTCATCCAATCACAACTATCAGCATTATGAATCAGTATCATAACAATGCTTCAGCTACGGAGCTGATTTTAATCACAATAATAAAACGCCTAGAATCATGAATCATAAGACAGATCAGTGTGAACAATCACAGGATGCCTTTGCGGTCCTGATCTCATAAGCGACTGACTTTCATCCTCCTCCTGTTTCCTTCTCCTCCCATCGCTTCATTCCCTCACTTTATGAGCTTTGGCACCTCGATCATTGATCACTGAGAGACGAAAACAGCTCCACCCTTACAGAAACACACATGTCTGGCTGTTTATTCTGTTACTCTCCGTTGCGTTTTATCTGCAAACACACACAGACGATCATCTTTCAGGATGAAGGAAAGTAATGGCTGTGATCTGCCAGTGTTCAGCGCACTGGAACGCTTCCATTTCATTGTGATGGAGACGCAGTCAGGCGAGACGTCATCATGTCAGGGGTCTGCAGATGCTCAGGATTTGTGATGGAAGATCACAGACATTAAGATCAAACATGTACGGACCCACCCTCTCCCTCAAACACATCTATCGACCAGCAATCGCCCTCAAAACATCTCAAATCACAATATATTACACCAAAAACCTCCTTCGGCTGATCTACTCTACCATGCACATCTCATGTGTAATGCAAAAATTTTCAATGAATGTCAATTTTTCTAGTTGATTGCCTCTCACTGACTTGCATACAAGTGGACTGTGTTTTTTTTTAATGATGTTTAATGTTTCTGAAAGAAGTCTTTTCTGCTCACCAACGCTGCAATTTTATTTGATCAAAAATACAGCAAAATTTTGAAATATTATTTTAATTTAAATTACTGTAAATATACTGTAAAATGCATTTTATTCCTGAGATGCAAATCTGAATTTACACATGGATCACACGATCCTTCAGAAATAATTCTAATATGCCAGCACATTTTAAAATATATTCAAATAGAAAACCGTTCTAAATTGTAGTAATATTTCACAACATTACTGTTTTTCGGTGAGCAGAAGAGATTTCTTTCATAAGCATAATTATTACAAATATTTGACTGGTAGAGTACAGTTAATGAATATTAAATGCCATTTTTCATGAATTTATTTCAGTAGACTTTGAAATAAATAGGGCAACCAAATTAAGTATAAAATACTAACAAACTATAGCTGCTGCTAAGCCCCTATAGTATTTAAGTCATTTTAAGTAAGACTATAAAAAGGGCTGTTGAAACTAAACTTTTTTTTTTTTTTTATAATCGTAATTACATCATTGAAGAATTTTACTGATCTGGAATCAGCCGTATGTTTATCTCTGTGTGCAAGTGAAGAAGCGTCTGTGTGTCTCATAATACTGCACACAATAACATCAGAGTTAAAAACACACTGACCTCTGCTCAGCAGCTGATAAGTGCTTGTTTTGCAAGTGTTTCGTACTGACTCACAGACTGAAAACACACCGGCTGCGAACAGATAAAATCACTCTTGTTTTCAGAAGCTCAACAGACAGGACAGCAAACAGCATCACGTCACAGAGTTTGACTGAAACATCTGAACCCACGGCAGTCTGTCGGACAGGTAAGATCACAAAAACAGGATCTGACATACGCAACCGTTCACATCTCTAGTCCACAGATCATTTACTCAAACCAACCATGAGCTCATTAACATACGACTGCCCAATTTCTTGAGGACTTGCTTAACATGTGGAATTGAAAAAAATAAGACAAAATATATATTACTCTTGTAATATTACTAATGTACTATAAAAGAAAATGAATACTGTTATGTAAATATTTAAATACTATATGTTACAAAATATTCCATTATTTCATAGTACAATAGTAATATTTAATAACAATCATATCATTATTATTATTAATGTATTAAGAAAAACAATGGAATAATTTAAATATTTATTTTTGTATTAAAATAACACTTTATATTTTATTTTTATTATACAAATAACATTTTGTGAAATATTCCATTATTTCAAAGTACAGCAGTAAGTTTTAATAATAATAGCAACAACAACAATTATTATTATTATTATTAATGTACTATGAAATAAAACAGAATACTAAAATATATTTAAATATTTGATTTTTATTAAAATAACACTATATATTTTAATATACAAACAACATTTTATGAAATATACTATAGTCTTTTTATTAATAATAATTTATTATTATTAATGTACTATGAAATAATAATGAAATACTAATTTCAATATTTAATATATTTAATTTATTAAAATAACGCTTTATATTTTTATTCTATTTACTTTATTAAACAAATAATGTTTTATGAAATATTCCATTTACTTTACAGTACATTAGTACTATTTAATAATAATAATAATAATAATATGTATTATTAAACATTAGAATATTAATTTGTTTATTTACAGTACAATATAATTATTTGTCTAATCTGTACAATTAGCATTATTATAATAATACCGATAGCTAATAAAATTTTTTAAAAAGTATAATCTGTCTATGATGTAAATGTGCAGTGATTACAGGATCTCTCTCACAGGACGAACTCGTAAAGGTCTGTTTTGTCGGCCTCTGGACGTCCATTAGCTGGATCCGGTGCACTCAGACACCGGCTTGGCAATTCTTCTCAATTTTCCTCAAGGATCTGGTGTATCAAACCCATTTGGCTGAGTGCACCGAGTCACAGAGAGACACTTTCAATTCAGCCAATGAGTGCTGATAGACTGCAGACGAGCTGCACGGCTCTCACAAACAGCGCCAATCTCAAACACACATCTCATAGCCCGGGAAAATGTGAAAACACATATCTGAAAACACAGGACCTAAACACACCTGACAGCACAGGTGAAACACTCGGAAATGGCCAAACACATCTGTCTGATGCATGTACAGTAACAGAGGACAACAATTAATAAATGGTGGAGTCACAGGTAGTGTGGTGATCAATTTGAATATACATCTAGGGTTTTACACTTTCTACAGATATAACAGCACAATGTCAACAAGCTAAATTAAGCATCCAAAGAAATAAAAAAAACTGAAGCTCACTAATCGACAACTAGTTAACGATTGTAACCCATCCCTAATGTAAGTGACTACAGACTGATAGAGTAACATGAATATTATGGTATTGTGTCTGTGTTTGTGCATGAAAGAAAGACAAGACAGAGAGAAACTAAGTACAAAGTTTGTCTAATTCATAAGTATTATAATTGTTAATGTCATACCTGAATTTAAATGAAGAATCGTGATTAATGATTATCAACCATGAGCTCATTAACATATGACTGCCCAATTTCGTAAGGTAAAGAATCTATGACAGAAATGTATTACTATTTCAGTTTAGCACTTAATTGGATTACAAAAACTGCACTTCCTTATTTGTATAATAATCATTTGTATTTTATTATTATGTATTTTATTTTATTTATTTTGTAATATTTTTTCACACTTAATCATTTTATTTGGTAACATTTCTTATATATATATATATATATATATATATATACACAGGTGCTGGTCATATAATTAGAATATCATCAAAAAGTTGATTTATTTCACTAATTCCATTCAAAAAGTGAAACTTGTATATTATATTCATTCATTACACACAGACTGATATATTTCAAATGTTTATTTCTTTTCATTTTGATGATTATAACTGACAACTAAGGAAAATCCCAAATTCAGTATCTCAGAAAATTAGAATATTGTGAAAAGGTTCAATATTGAAGACACCTGGTGCCACACTCTAATCAGCTAATTAACTGAAAACACCTGCAAAGGCCTTTAAATGGTCTCTCAGTCTAGTTCTGTAGGCTACACAATCATGAGGAAGACTGCTGACTTGACAGTTGTCCAAAAGACGACCATTGACACGTTGCACAAGGAGGGCAAGACACAAAAGGTCATTGCAAAAGAGGCTGGCTGTTCACAGAGCTCTGTGTCCAAGCACATTAATAGAGAGGCGAAGGGAAGGAAAAGATGTGGTAGAAAAAAGTGTACAAGCAATAGGGATAACCGCACCCCGGAGAGGATTGTGAAACAAAACCCATTCAAAAATGTGGGGGAGATTCACAAAGAGTGGACTGCTGCTGAGTGGTCCAAAGTTATGTTCTCTGATGAAAGTAAATTTAGCATTTCCTTTGGAAATCAGGGTCCCAGAGTCTGGAGGAAGAGAGGAGAGGCACACAATCCACGTCGCTTGAGGTCCAGTGTAAAGTTTCCACAGTCAGTGATGGTTTGGGGTGCCATGTCATCTGCTGGTGTTGGTCCACTGTGTTTTCTGAAGTCCACAGTCAACACAGCCATATATCAGGAGGTTTTAGAGCACTTCATGCTTCCTGCTGCTGACCAACTTTATGGAGATGCAGATTTCATTTTCCAGCAGGACCTGCACACAGTGCCAAAGCAACCAGTATCTGGTTTAAAGACCATGGTATCCCTGTTCTTAATTGGCCAGCAAACTCGCCTGACCTTAACCCCATAGAAAATCTATGGGGTATTGTGAAGAGGAAGATGCGATATGCCAGACCCAACAATGCAGATGAGCTGAAGGCCACTATCAGAGCAACCTGGGCTCTCATAACACCTGAGCAGTGCCACAGACTGATCGACTCCATGCCACGCCGCATTGCTGCAGTAATTCAGGCAAAAGGAGCCCCAACTAAGTATTGAGTGCTGTACATGCTCATACTTTTCATTTTCATACTTTTCAGTTGGCCAAGATTTCTAAAAATCCTTTCTTTGTATTGGTCTTAAGTAATATTCTAATTTTCTGAGATACTGAATTTGGGATTTTCCTTAGTTGTCAGTTATAATCATCAAAATTAAAAGAAATAAACATTTGAAATATATCAGTCTGTGTGTAATGAATGAATATAATATACAAGTTTCACTTTTTGAATGGAATTAGTGAAATAAATCAACTTTTTGATGATATTCTAATTATATGACCAGCACCTGTATATGTATATATATATACACACACACACGCGTCAATATGTATATAAATTTGTATTTTTCACACAAATAAATTCACACAAATAAACTTACATTGTACTTCCCATGAAGCCAATTTTTAGCCATATTTGGTGCTTGATCAGTGCATGTATTCATGTGTCATTTAGCAATCAAACGCCTTTAGTAAATTATTTGTATATAATTAAACAGGATATTGTTTAGGTGGTGGTGTGTTTGTGTGGCATCTGTGCAAACGGATGTGTTTTTGGACGAAGGCAGAGGTCAGTGACCTTTCCACAGATCTTAGCGTTGGATGTCTGCTAGCCATCTGACCTGACCCCTGTGTGTGTGTGTGTGTGTGTTTGATGTAGACCGACTCGCAGGCGTCTCATCGCAGCGGAGCAAGATAGATTATCTCAACGCAGATTACACCCAAAACACAGCCAAAATAAGACCTCTCTCACCTTCTGGACGACTGAAGCCGCTTTAGTGTCTCCAAACAGAGCAACGAGAGGATGTTTACCCTGGTAAAACACAACAATTTACCTTCGCGTTCAATCAAAATGACATTTCCACCAGTGTTGACTTGATAAAGCCTCACAGCAGTGTGTGTAAAGACTGAAAGTAGAGTTAACAAACGATCGAACACACACGTGCTACAACACTGCTCAGTGTCAATGTGTCTTTTGTCCACATCTACAGCTGAATAGGACAGACGACCCCCTCGCTACACACTCTCTGGGGCCCGTCAAGGAGGACGGATAGAGCGTGGCCGTAAAATACCTCCTCAGATTCAAGTCTGGTCTTCCTGTTTCTGGACAGCGAGTGCACAAACACACCAGAGATGTGATCAGAGCTTGCAATGGCTTACATCACTCCTTTCTCCGAGCAAGAGCACGCTTACCAAGAATGATGACCGAGTTTGTTTTTAATTATGCACAAACCGCAATAGAACAAATAGAACATTATGCAACTCAGTACAATCACTGGTGATTAAAGTCCACTCACAGTAAAGTGGAATTTAAGGGCAGGTCAGTGACTCAACAAGAGAAAAGCAGGAAGGTTTTTGGTTCTTGCTGTTTCTGCACAGATGTTCAGGCGTGAAACAACAGCATCTTCACACACGCACACACACACAAACACACATCTGCTTTAACTTTTACCCACACACAAAAAACACACATTTATGACTTTTAAAAGTGTTTTCACTTTAAGAAAACTGAGGTAACACTTTACACTGTGCGTGTTACTATAACTGTTATGGTACAGACGAATGCAACAACAAATCTTAACACAAAATAAACATATAAAGTACTTATTTGTGTAAATAAAAGCATGATAGTAAAATTAGGACTAACGTAAAAGTGCATGCGCAAACATTTAACAAATGCAGTGAAAAATGCGGGATTTTATGAATGGAATAAACGCATATGTGTGCGTAATATCGCCAGAACCGAGCAGAATGAATCGCCTGAATCATCCAAACATCAATTAATGATCCGAATCGGCCGAATGATCCGAATCACGGCGCATCGCGATCCCGCCGGACTGCACGCGAGTCCCGGTCCTATCCAGCAGGATGGAGATGATCAACTCTTTCATTATCCAGAACCAGAAACCAGAACAAAACCATAACGAAGCTGAAAAGGCTCTTACCGGTTAAATCCCGCCGGAGGAGGAGTGATAATATCCGCCGCGCTGTTGAAGTATGTTGTGTTCTCTCATGATCTCTCTGCTCCAGTGTCACATTACATCCAGCTCTTTCTATTTCCACAGACACGCTGCGGGCGGATGGAAAACACGACATGGACTCCAAGATCCTGGATTCTGGCGGAAAACCAATCCAAATACTTCTGGGGCGTCGAGTGTACAATGAATGACCCAAATTGTGCAAGTGTAAGCAGCAAAAAAAACACAGTTTAACCACTCTATTTTTAAACATCTACATAGACGTTTAAAAGTAGAGCAGTTTTCAAATGTTCCATCTTCATCATTAATTTATATATATATATATATATATATATAAACATCTCAAAGTAGCATTTAAATGAATATAAAAATGTAAATAAATAAACATAATATATATGTGTCTATATAATATATATAACAAAGTAACATTCTAATAAAAATTTAAATGCATGACACGATATATATGAATGTGTCGTTTTACTGAACTAGAGAAACGCAGGAAGGTTTTTGGTTCTTGCTGTTTCAGCACAGATGTCTGAAACAACAGCATCATCTCTCTCACACACACACACACACACACACACACACACACACACACACACATATACTGTAGCCTATATATAGTAACCATAATGTAAATGAATAAAAGGCCTAATAATAATATTTACTTATATATATATATATATATATATATATATATATATATATAATATCATATATTCTAATATGGATACATAAAATTCTAATAAATTATGTACATCAATAATATATAGTTAATATTAATTGATCTATATATGTTAATAAATAAAATAATAATGTACATAAATAATATACATTTACATTATATAACCTATATACACATCTAAAACCTTTCAAATGTTGAATTCTCTACTTTAATTGAATAAATTATTTTAAAATAGCCATCTAAATATACATCTATTAAATATTTGTGTGTGTGTGTGTGTGTGTGTGATTTATGAATTTAACATTACATTTTATCTGTTATATATATTTTATAACAGATAACATTACATTTTATCTGTTATAAAATATATATGGCTAAGGTTATTTGTGTGTCTACTGTCATGTCTTCCAGACTGAAGTGGTAGTAATCGTTCCTCGCACGTGCTCCGGTCTCCGGGTTTTGCGGGTCTCCGGTGTAAAGCTCAGAGTAACAAAGAACATGTTTGATATCCGCGGCAGCAGCAGCCTGACTGAGTGCTGACGTCACACACACACACACAGAGAGAGAGAGATAGAGAGAGAGATAAAGAGAGAGAGTCCCTATCATATCTTGACAGGTTTATGTACTTGCAGTGTACCTGGAATGAAGATTTCATTTCAGCTTGTCAGAAGTCAAAGGCTTCTTTCCATTGTGCTCCTTATCAATATAATAAATGGCACCTGATACTCAGACACTGCAGCTTCTGGCAATTAAAAACATTATCAAAATAAATATGTTTTTTAAAGAAAATGTAGGCTATGCTGTACATACACAAACACATATATACATATATATATAGTATGTTATATTTTGTATATGTATAAAAATGTAATTACTTCACACACATGTATATAACATTTCAAAATTATACAGACATACACACACACACACACACATTGTCAAGCTCCTAAAAGGACAAAAAGGAACCATAAAAGTAGCAAAAAAAAAATCATTCCATATGTCTCATGCGATCAGTGTAATCCATTTAGATATATATACAAATTCATATTTTTATGAACATAGATTTTTATGAATTAGCACTTTTCTGTTTGGTTTAGGCGTGCATGTTTCCCAGCCACTACGTGCATGTGTGTGTGTATGAAAGACAGGACTGAACAATAAGGGTCACAAGTTGTGTTAAAGGTCACCATCTGCATTGATTTCTGCCTGTCTCCACTTATCTGCACATGCAGCCTTTCTGCAATCTTCACATATGCAAATATACACAAGCCTGCGGACCTGAAGTCTGAAGACGTGACATGCGTTCAAGCCGTTCACATCACTGCTGTTTGGGTTTATGCATGAGGTTTTACACATGCAAGCTGGGCTGAACAGCTTCATGTGAGTAATTAAGCCATTATATGTCTTTGCACTGAACAGCTGACTGTTGAAAATGAGAATTTGGTCATTTAGTCATTCATGTTGTTCCTAGCCTGTATGACGTTCTTTCTGTTGAAGTCAAAAAAGCACCATAAAAGCATCCCAAAATATGGTTTCAAGTCTGTTTCCATTCACTTTCATTGTAAGAAATGCTTCTGACATTCTGCTTAAAATCTCATTTCATGTTTCACAGAAGAAAATAAGTCTCAGAATGACGAGAGTGTAAACAATGACAAAATGTTCATTTTTGTGTGAACTATCCCTTTAAATGTTTTGGTTTGATCTGAAGCGTGCTTATACAGAATAACACACATGATTTGCATGCGGGTATATTTTTAGAAGCACATTTGTGTATTTGCGCTCAGGTGTGGCTGAGCAGATTTAAACGTGGGTTCGTCAAAGGGCCATGATCTGAATCAATTAATAAAATGTCAGTCAGAGTAACTCTCTCACATGCTGAAGCAGACAGCATGCAAACACACGTTCATATTTCCTCTTCAGCTGTTATTTATAGCCTGCAGCAGGTCCTGATCTCGCAGATTGCCGCGTAGAACGTAAAAGTGTTATGAATATTATCCCATGCAGGTGTGCTGAGCTCTAATGAGCGATAAAGTGCCACACACCACAGGAAACAGAATCTGATGCTTCCTCTGGTGCAACTGTAGGTTGAGCTCTGATTGGCTGACAGAACAGCATCACATGTGCATGAGTATATGAAGATAAGTTAGATGCTAAAACCACATCTGCAATATGACCCTTCAAAAACCACAGGCACAAAATTGTTTTGACAGACTAAGGTTGTTTCATAAAAAAATATGCATTTACATCAGCATGGAGATGTTCACTCAGTTTCCAGATTTTCTTTCTAAATGCTTAAAGCTGCAGTCTGTAAGTTTTGCCTCTTTGTCACCATCTCTGTTTGAAAACCTGTAATTGCAGCTGTGTGCAGAATTATCTTCCGTGCGTGGGGTTGTGCTCCGGCACGGCTGCAGCGAGGATGAATCTGATGTTTTGAGGAGTATGTAAGTCTGTCAGTCACCGCACCGGTGTGGATACTGTACTTAGGAATCACAGATTCTAGCCTACATCTTGGAATATATGACCCAAATAAGAATTTTCACCGTATATTGCCATCTGAACAAGTAAGTAACAAGTCTGCCACGTTTGTTCTGACCAACTGAAGAAAAAGCATTACAATAAATCGCGCTACCAATGGTGATTAAATCTAACGATCGGTTAGCTCATATCACATCTAACCGTGCAAATTATTATTATTGTTATACTTTATTCTCAAATTATTAATGTTAACAACATCAGCATTGCGTGACAATGAGTATAGTGTGTATTAGCGTGTAGAATTTCTGTACAGTCTAATCTCTAATTGTCATGCCTTTCGAATTTCATATTAAGAAATTCTTTTAACCCAAAAAGCAAACTATGCTCCCTTTGAACTGGTTTTCTTTAAAATACAAATCTTGTGTAATCCCAGGCTATCTGTAATCAGAAGCACATTTAAAACTGGAATATAATTTAATTTCATTCACGTGTGTTTCATAAACACATAATCCTTTCTGGATTACAATCCACCATCAAAATGACACATTTAATTACTCCAGCTGCTGTGAGAAAAGGCTATAAACGATCTGCCTCCTGCAGGATCCTCACATGCGATAGCATACTAGCCGGGACAACTTCTTTATGTTTACAGACGTGACGTAATGACGCAGTGCTCGAATTTCCCGCGAAAACCTACCCGTATCACTCAAATTAGAAAACATTATTATAAGTTAACCGTTGTGAATCGGGCTAAAGTAAGGCGATACTTTTGAACACTGGCTGGTTATGTACAAATATTGATTTCGGTTCATTTTTAATCCAAAAAAGTTACGGACTGCAGCTTTAAATAAATTATGTGTTAAATTAAAAGTGACTTAAATTATACTGAGTGCAATACTAGCTTACTAGATACTGCATGATATTTATACAGGGTTTCTGCAGGTTTTATGAAGGTAAATTAAAGACTTTTTTAAAGTTGTTTTTGAGACCAATTAAAGAAAATGTAAGGAATAAATTAAAGGAAACATAACAATGTTCTCTAAATGTAAATGTCTACACAATGAATCTGTTTCAAAGTTTGAAAATACAACCAGTGTCGTTTTAGTATCAAGATACTGTTATAGTTTTTATTAATATTTTGAATTCATTTTTATTTTATGTTTTTATTTGAGTTAAAATGTAAGTAATTTTGTTGTGTTTTGTTTTAGCTTTTTAAATTTCTATATAGTTTTAATTTTTATATCAGTTTTAGTTTAGTTAATTTAATACATCAAGTTAAAACTAACTGAAAATGTAAAATGTTGAAACAAAATGTTTCCTTTTTAAAAAATATTTTCAATTTCATTTTTTTTTTTTTTGCATCTCAAGTAAATTGATTTAATTTGGACAAAAAGGATTGATTGAAAACAAAAAAAGATTAATCTTGATTTATATTAGAAAACAAGACAAAAGAAATCTGTTTAAAATTATTTTTTTCTTCTTTTTTTTGCATGCTGTGCATGCAACATTTAAATCATAGCTTTATAAATAAAAAAAAACTTCTTGCTCCAATTTAAGACCTTTTTAAAAATAGTAAAGTGAAGGAGTTGCATTAATTCCAGTACATTGTTATTCCATCTATACAGAAAATTCACACACTGTGCACTGTGCAGTATAATTTGTGTATCTTTAGACCATGTGTGTATACTAATCTGGAGTTTTGTCTTTTTTTAATTTGATTAATTTAATATAATGACCATAACATAAAGCATGATAATTTAATTAAGCTGTTTCAGCAGCTGAATCTCACACCAGCACAGTAAAGCTTCAGGACACACAATGGCTGCACAGACACTAACTAAAGCTTAAATGCTAACATATGTCACTGACTCTTCACACACTGACCTTAATCTCCCGGAGAGGATTGGTGTCCTTCAGTAACGACATTAACAAAGCACCTACCTGAAACACATACACAGACTACAGGTGTCTGGGTCATGTCTCGTGATACAGTTGAATGCATGTGATGCATAACTTAAACGCAAGTTGCTTTGGATAATTTTTTTTTTTTTTTTTAACGCTTCAAAAGCATCAAAATTCATTTAAAAATGCTAAATAATTATTCTTATTAGCTAACCTAAATTTCAGCTAATTAATATTTTATTAGAATATTATATTTTATATTAAAACTATATTTAAAAAATTATATTTCAAAGCAGCTTTTTGCCATAATGTGAAAAATGTAATTGCATAATAACATATAATTTATGATATGGTGCTGCTAAAGTATTTGCAGGAAAAGTCAACAAAATATTGATTAGTGTTGAAGTGTTGATGCATGTGTTGCAGTAAAGCATTGAGCAGGACTTTTGTGCTGCTGTGTGAAAATATCATTAGTTACTTTCATGCACACAATCAGAGTTACAGTAACACACACAGGGTGTTGTGATGAGGCAGTAATGGTCAGTGCTCTCGTGATAAAAGCCTTTTTATAACCCTCCTCTCCTCTGACACACACTGCCTTTCATATTCCTGA
The DNA here is from genome assembly GCF_012432095.1 of Onychostoma macrolepis. Taxonomy (NCBI): domain Eukaryota; kingdom Metazoa; phylum Chordata; class Actinopteri; order Cypriniformes; family Cyprinidae; genus Onychostoma; species Onychostoma macrolepis. Next base: position 1,654,891 of record NC_081166.1, on the reverse strand, counting down.
CCTCTCCTTCAACTCGGAGTGTCCATTACTGACTCATGCTTTACACACACATGCATTTTCCTATCCACACATCCCCCACATACGGTGCCATTATATCCACATACTCACAACACACACACTTTATTTATTCATCATTTCCTCTACAAAATTAATTTGAACACAGATCCAAAAGACGACTTGCAAGGCTTTCAAAAATCAACACAACCAAAGCAATATTCACTGCAGTAAAAACTACAATAACCAGTCTCACGTGCAGTTTAAAATGCATTTACAGTAAATCATTACACGATTATAGTGGATAAAAGCACATTAATGAGACTCTGCATCCTGTAAGTCAGCCGTTAACTTAACTAAAGCTTCCTTTATCTCAACAGATGCCATAAACAAACTACAGATGAATATATCATTGCACGTTCACTGACATAGACACAGAAATTAAATTATTCCACACTGGAAACATCTCTTTTAGTCTCTCTGCTGGATCCCATTAGCTGTCTGCATCATTCAGAGAACACTGCTGTAAGACAGAGACAGAGCCTTTCCTGGACATTTTAAAAGGTTTTTAAAAGCATGTGCATGTGAATTGTTTAACAGATTCGTGGAGTCAGACTGAACACGAATATGAAATCACATTCCATTGAAATCCACTGTACAACTGCAAAACAAAGCATATTACTATAGATATGGTGAGTGCAAGATTACACTTTTTTAAAACTGCTTACACACAAAATCTTTCCTCAAAATCTACTCTCAAGCACCAGAACCACACACAAGATCTGCAAAACCATACACTAATTCTCAGCCTTTGACTCAATTGACACACAAATCTAAAAGGAAGTATCTTGATTTTCTTTTTCAAACAGCAACCAATCATGGCTTTAGAATAGGCCTATAAATACACATCTACACAACTATGGTTGATGCATTTCCTTTTTTTCGTACTGTGTAATACTGTTTTCACAACCATGAAAGCTTACACTAAAAAAGGTTTGGTTTCAATCTTGCTTTCGTGAATTTTTGAACATCTCTGCCAATACTTTCAGTCTTGTACAGATATGTACATAGCAGCTCATGAAAGAAGAACTTTAGGTTTTGAATAACTGTGTGTATATGATAAATCCAAAAATATAATGTTATGGCAAAGGTGTTTGCAACGTAAGACAAATGTTTGCTTTTGAGATGTGTTCATGATATTTTGAATGCAGAGCTTCATTTTTGTGAGATGTGAGGCATTTTGCATTTTGTGTGTGCAATTCTTGGATTTGTGTGTAAATAAAAAAAAAAAGTTTTTCAAAAGGCAATGTTTTGAAAATGTTTGTAAGCAATTGAAAAAAAACCTAAATGCTCTATATGAGGAAATATAAATTACCTTAATATATCATAAATAATTAATAGTAAGAATTATTTATGTTATTATTATTATTATTAACAAATTTGTACAGTACATTACATTACATTTAGTCATTTAGCAGACGCTTTTATCCAAAGCGACTTACAAATGAGGACAATGGAAGCAATCAAAATCAACAAAAGAGCAATTATACGCAAGTGCTATAACAAGTCTCAGTTAGCCTAAGGCAGTACACGTAGCAAGGTTTTTTTTTTTTATTATTATATAATAAATAAAAAGAAAACGTACAGAATAGAAAAAAGAATAGAGCAAGCTAGTGTTAGAGGCCTTTTTGCTTTTGTTAATTGTATAATAAATAAAAAGAAAAGGAATAAATAGAATAGAAAAACAATAGAGAAGCTAGAGTTAGTTTTTTTAATAGAAAACAAGCAGTTAATAATGAATAGAGAGCAAGTCTAGTAGCAAGTCAAGTCAAGTAGCGTTAATACTGACTATCTTAACACTGTCAAGCTATTATATAAAGCTTGATTTGGATAGGGATAGTATGTATGTCCTTGCAAAACTAGCTGTAAACAAACCCCAATCAAACAGCGCCACCTATCGGCAGACCGACAGATACGGCTGGAATCTGAATCATTCTATTATCACGAGAGCTAATAATAGCTACAAAATGCCAAATTACTACTCAAGCTAGAGCAGACATGTAAGGCAGAATGTAAACAAACAGATTTTTAAATAGTGATTATACCTTTGTTTACTGCTGTAACGTTACTTATGAAAGTTGTGATGGACTCATCAGATCGTGTGGAGGTTAGCAGCTCGTTACCACAGAGGAACAGAGAGCGTGAAGGGTCTGGAAAGCGACTCGTTGTGAATGAAAAACCAAGCAGTACGCCGCTAGTTCAGTTACTGTAAACGGAGAGAGGGAATATACACTTGTTTTGAGGTTTAACAATGTATTTCAAGTGTATTTGGAAGTCTTCTCCATCTCCAGAGAGAGGCTTCAGCGACATCAGCTTGAGCTGCGGTTGAGCGATTAACCGTTATTTTGGCGGCAAACTGAACGTTCAAATTCCTCACTGGCAACCGCCGCTAATCCAGCATCACAGAAAACCTACATTACAAAACATTAGAGTTTTATATTTGTGATCCACTTCATACTATATTCAGCTATGTTTTCAGTTCTCCCTGATTGGAGGCATTTCCCATGATCCCTTGGGCTTCTATACTCTTTGGTTCAGTGATAAAATGAGCCAGACAGCAGGTAAGTGAGTGATGTCTGTATATATGTTAGAAATGACAGGAAAATCAATTAAATAAATGTTTGCTTATAGATAAGTAAACTTAACCTACACAGAAATGTGCACATTATTAGAGGGACATATAAACATATATGAGCATTTTCAACAAGTGAGGACGTTTGACGTCTTGAAGGTTTAAAATGAAAGCACTTGTTAATTTAGCATCAGATTTGCAGGAGTTCAATAGTGTCAAACAGAGCTCGAATATGCAAATCAGACACTTGAATAAATGAATCATATTGCTAATTAACATCTGCTTGGCTTTCCTGTGTTCATAAGTCTCATTGAACGTAATTATTGATGGTTTTTCAGTCATAATCAGTATGGAATAACTTGAAATGATTGATATCAGGAGAACTGGCACCGCTCGATCTTATTTATTTTACATTAGAAGGTTTTTTAAATTATTTATTTGATTAATATTGATGTGTGTATTTAAAAATATTTTTATATTGATTTTGTATATTTTAACTTTTTTTTTTTACCCTTGTCTGTCACTGTATAAATAAGAAAACGGTGACATCTGCTGGTTCTTTCTAAAAATAACCTCCTTTTACTGCGGACACTGATTGTAATACCATTAGAAATACATACAACTAAACTCCAAAATGTATATAATTCACATTCATTTACATGTAAAGTTAATGTTGTTGTTTTTTGCTTAAATCCAGAAATAACCGAGCGCCTCCCCGTCGGCAGGTGGCGCTGAGCGCGGATGAGGCGTCGTGACGCGCTCGGTTTTCATGAGAGACGCATGGACGCTCACTGACGTCAAAGCGGAGCTGCATGTGGCAGAAGGATCAGACCTTCATTAAACTCTCTAGTTTACGCATATATCACTCTATTAATATTTATTTCACTGTATTTCCACGCTGACTGCGTGAACGCGCCGCAGTCATGGTGAAGGAGCAGTTTAGAGAGACGGATGTGGCCAAAAAGATGTAAGTTGGAGACTTGCATGCAGGATAAACATGTTTCATCAGAACTTGACACACAAATATGCTAGCCTATCTATCAAACTAGCTGTCTGTCTATCTGTTTAGCTGACTATGCATGCATATGTAAATGTGTTCATGCATGTAAAAGCTGTATTGATGTCTGTTTATCTTGTTTTATTAGAAGTCACATCTGTTTTGGCATGAAGTCAGCAGAGCAGATGAGACAACAGGCTCATATTCAGGTGGTCAGCAAGAACCTTTACAGCCAAGACACCAGCCACACACCGCTGCAGTATGGAGTCCTGGACCACCGCATGGTGACTAAGCAAATAGGAATACTACATTCATAATAAAGCAGAAAAATGACTTGTTAAATGATTAAAAGAGGCTTAATCATCTTTCTGGTGTTTAGGGTACCAGCGAGAAGGACAGACCATGTGAAACCTGCGGGAAGAACCTGGCCGACTGTCTCGGTCACTACGGGTATCTGGACCTGGAGTTGCCCTGCTTTCATGTCGGATACTTTAAAGCCATTATTGGGATCCTGCAGGCAAGTGCAGAATGTGTCAGAAACAGTGCTTTACATCAGATTTTCTGTCGGGTTCAATATCGCATTTATATTGAAATATGGCCCAGATCTTTGTTTTATATTAATATGCTATATTATTTCTATATTATATATTTATATGTATGCTTTTAGGATTTATATTATGTAATTTGATATTTTATTTGATTGACATAAAGTAATATAAACATAATGTGAGAATATAAGATTCTTTAATAACCAAAATGTAATAATAATATAAAATGCAATATGAATCATAATGTAAAATTAATATTTATATATAAATGTTATTTTTAATATATTTGATTTGTATTGTTTATATTGTATTTTATTTGATTAAATATATATTATATTTTATATTAAATGCCACAAAACCTAGAATAATAATAGTAATACAATGTAAATCATAAGAATATAAATATTTTTAAATCAAATTATTACATATTTTATCACTTAAACTGTATTATGTTATTGTATATTATAGATTTATAAAATCTAGTACTATATAAATTATAAAAATACAATTTATATTTTTCTGAGATTGTTGTTGCATGTTTCTGTCATGATATATGTTGTATTCTTATAATACCGTATTATTGTAATACCATACACATTCTTGTAAATAGAATATAATGATTTGTATTATATTATTAGTTGTGTTCTTTAAATATAGTTGTGTTATTTCTTTCATTCAGATGATCTGTAAGACGTGTTCTCACATCCTTCTCACCAAAGAGGAAAAACTTCAGTTTCTGGATTACTTGCGTAGACCTGGACTGGCGTACCTGCAGAAGCGTGGCCTCAAGAAGAAGATCTCTGACAAATGCAGGAAGAAGACCACGTGTGTGCATTGCAGCGCATTTAATGGTAAAACAACGGATGGATGAATACCGCATTGATTATTTATTATAATGTGATTAAAGTTGCAGTAGCTTGAATTAGTAAGTGCCTAATGTCTCTTTAGGCCCTGTAAAGAAATGTGGCTTGCTGAAGATCATTCATGAGAAGTACAAGACCACAAAGAAGGTCATCGATCCCATGGTGTCTGATTTCCTCCAGTCGTTTGATATTGCCATCGAGCACAATAAAGAAGTGGAGCCACTACTGACCAGAGCACAGGTTAATATCCACCAATGAGAGCACTGCTGGTGAAATAGTGGTTTCTATAAAATCACTCACCCTTATCTGATATATCTTAAGGTTTGTGTATTTCCTCTTCTCTTGTCATTCAGGAAAATCTCAATCCTCTGGTCTCGTTGAACCTTTTCCGGAGGATTCCTAACGAGGACGTTCCTCTTCTGCTGATGAATCCAGAGTCTGGGAAACCCGCTGACCTCATCCTGACACGCCTGTTAGTGCCGCCCCTCTGCATCCGGCCCTCCGTCGTCAGCGACCTCAAATCGGGCACTAATGAGGATGATCTGACCATGAAGTTAACAGAAATCATCTTTCTCAATGATGTCATCAAGAAGGTACGCAGGTCACATGATTAGATTTGTTTGAGATGCCAAACAGCAGTGCAACTAACAATTATTGGATGGATTAATCATGTGCTTTGTCCCTAAATGAGATATTCTCTACTGTAATGTGACATGACTGGCATATGTTTTCTGAGCAGTGTGTTGACGCAATTATTAATCAATAATCAGATTTTCTGTCGATTATTGATTTTATCATTTAGTTGTTTCAGATCTACTGTGCAAAGCTTTATTAAATGATCCAATGTACTTTGTAATTATACAAAAATCTGTCTTTTCCATCCATTTGTAGTTAAATAAAGGCATTGGATAAAAGCACCTGCTAAGTAATTAAATGATTCAGATCAAATGATTAATCAAGATATGTAAGTATTCAACACAGTTAAAAATGTAATTCAATTTACATGATAATTTTTGTCATCTAAAACAAAATTTGTGAATGATATAGCTTTGTTGAGCAAATAAGTCCTCAGAGGCTGTTCGTATGGGAGTCTCTTACTGTTTTGAGTCACAGGATGGCATCAGTGAGTTGCACTATGAAAATAAGAGACTAAGGAAATTTTTGCATTGCCATTATATGTAAATATTTGACGCCCAATGTCTTGTTTGGCCAATCAGGAGGTTATTAACCCTATAAAGCCTGACAGATTAAATAATAGTCAGAAAACCCTACATTTTTTAACAGTTTGTTGAGGTTTTAGACACAATTATTTCTATAGTGACTCAAAATGAGCAAAAATATGCAATTTGGTGCAGATGCTGATAAAAACTGATGTAATTCTAATGCTTGTAATGTAAATTAATGAGCAGTAGAGTAGATACATAAAATGATATAAATATCAGTCATCCCTCTATATCTCCAATAATGTGTCTTAGTAAGATGAGATTGAAATTATCCAAACATATAATGCAATGCAATCCAGTGCTGATTGAGAGATAAACGCTCCTCAGAAGATGTGAGATGAAGATCATTCCTCTGCTGAGGAACAGTGAAAGTAAAGCTTCTGGAAACAAACGCTCCTCGAAAGATCCTGATGATCAGATTTTCAGACGCACTGAGTTTTCTAAAAAAGATGATTGATGGAGAATCAAGTAAAGCTGAGCTGCTTCAGTCTAGGAAATATTACTGCAGTTATTCTGACGTTTACTTGAGAAAAATCAGTCAAGATTTGACGGCAAAAAGACACGTGAAGCACCAGCTGAAGCTGAACATTTGCACAATTACACTAAAAGACCATTTACTGGTTAAAAAACTCTAAACTATCAATCAGACGACAGAAGCAATGTAGTAGATTGTGCGCGACAAGTTTAACAGCAAAGTTTTGATCTTGTTGATCATTTAGAGGCCTTAGAAATTTGCATATTTATATATGTGACCCTGGACCACAAAAGCAGTTTTAAGTCGCTGGGGTATATTTGTAGCAATAGCCAAAAATACATTGTATGGGTCAAAATTATAAATTTTTCTTTTATGCCAAAAATCATTAGGATATTAAGTAAAGATCATGTTCCATGAAGATATTTTGTAAATTTCTTACCATAAATATATCAAAACTTAATTTTTGATTAGTAATATGCATTGCTAAGAACTTCATTTGAACAACTTTAAAGGTGATTTTCTCAATATTTAGATTTTTTTGCACCCTCAGGTTCCAGATTTTCAAATAGTTGCATCTCAGACAAATATTGTCCGAACCTAACAAACCATACATCAATGGAAAGCTTATTTATTCAGAAAAAATTGACACTTAAGACTGGTTTTGTGGTACAGGGTCACATATGATACAGTAGCTTAATAGGTTAAAGCTTGTGAATTGTAAATAAGTTGTGGCGTAATTGTCTGTGTTCACCCACAGCACCGTATGTCAGGAGCAAAAACGCAGATGATCATGGAGGACTGGGACTTCCTGCAACTCCAGTGCGCTCTCTATATCAACAGCGAGCTGTCGGGCATCCCGCTCAATATGGCACCCAAGAAATGGACCCGCGGCTTTGTGCAAAGACTCAAGGGAAAACAGGGTACGACCTGCTGAGAGCTCAAGGGCTGTGCTGAACTGCCAGCCTTTCCCACGAGTCTCTGCAGAAATGGCAGTGTTATATTGGGCTGTTTTGACATTAGATGCCTCCAGGATCGATTTGCCACATCAGCTTGCCTTGTTTTGCTATTTTCAGGGCGGTTTCGTGGTAACCTGTCTGGAAAGAGAGTGGATTTCTCAGGCAGAACTGTCATCTCTCCCGATCCGAACCTGAGGATCGATGAGGTCGCTGTACCGGTGCACGTCGCCAAAATCCTCACCTACCCGGAGAAGGTCAGAGCAGCGTTACTGCTGAAACGTGCGGTGGATCTGCACAACTACTTATTTTTACTAGTCAAACAGCTGGCAAAATAATGTTTACTTTATGTGAGGCCCTATAAAATCTGTTCTATTTTTTTCCCAAATTCAGTTTTTCCTGAATTTGGGTAAATAAATTAGAATAAACAAAATGCACGTCTAGTTAATTGAGCTCATGAATCATATAGTTTAACACTACTTATTAAAAGTTTAACCAAAATAAAATTTTCAAGTAAATCTGTTTTATTTTTTTCCCACAGTTCTGTTTTCCTTTTGCATTTTTCAACATTTTTAATAATTAATGGTTTAATTAATTGGTTTAAATTAAAAAAGTGTAGGCCTATGTTAAAACTGTATTTATTTGTTTAATTTATTATTTATTTATTTTAGTTTTATTTTTCAGAAATTATATTGTCATCTGTTTTAATTTTTCTGGATTTTAAATAATTAATGGCTTAAATTGTAATTATTTAAAAAATAATTAATATTTTAAATAATTAATTTAAACGATCAATTTAATTTATTTTAATTTTAATTGTTTATTTATTTACACACATACAGCCAATAATAAGCCACCATGAAATGTTTTATTTTTCAGAAGTTCTGTTGTCGTTTGTTTTCATTTTTCTGTATATCCTGAATATAAATTTATCAAAATTGGTGGTAATCAAATGAAGGCATAAAACACTAACCTTTTAAATAATCCTTTAAAATGTAATCAAATGGAAATTTAACAGTTCCTTTCTTTTTTTTTTTTTTTAGAGGTTTACTATTAAAATTAAAACATGGTATAAAAATTTGCTGTAATGAAGCTGGTGTTGTATGTTTTCTCTCAGGTGAATAAAGCCAACATTGAACTGATGAGGAAGCTGGTGCGTAACGGTCCTGATGTTCACCCAGGAGCAAATTTTATACAGCAGCGACACATGCAGATGAAGAGGTCAAATACACACTTCTCTATCTTCCCTTTTTACTCTATTCAAAAATCAACCAAAAATGAAGATTCTGTCATCATTTACTCTCCCTCATGTCATTGCAAACCAGTTTGACTTTATTTTTCTTATGTGGAACACAAAAGCAGATGTTTAGCTGAATGCTAATGTTGCTCTTTTCCAAACAACGACAGCTGAGGGTTGTCCAATTTTAAAATAGATCACAAATTGAACTAGTGATGCACTTCAGTGCAGCTTCAAGATATAGGATTATAGCACAAAAATGCTTGATGGTATAAATCATTGTTCATACATTCTTTAAAACGTCTTTTCTGTTCGCCATTTGTTAATCACGTGAATGTCTTGGCTGTGTGTTTCAGGTTTTTGAAGTACGGTAATCGGGAGAAGATGGCTCAGGAGCTGAAGTACGGTGACGTGGTTGAGAGACACATGATTGACGGCGATATCGTCCTCTTCAACCGGCAGCCGTCTCTGCACAAACTCAGCATCATGGCTCATATTGTGAGTTATTTCTCATTTGCTCCAAAAAAAAAAAAGGGAAATTATATGGAATTACAGTAAATCAAATTGTCTTGATGAAATAAAGAAAGTGCCTTGCAATATTGATTAATTGATTTAAATCAGCCTTTATTTTGATGAACCGATATTGATTCTTAAATCCAGAAATTGATCTTTGGATGGACAGGAAGTCATTATTAAACAGTTTATGAAAAGTGTCACCTAACATCACATTTATCTCAAGAAAGACATTCAGTGTTCATAAACTGGATGGTCAACTACAAAAAAGCAACTCTAGAGGGGAACATTTTGATAAATGTATTAACTATATAGCATATTCATACTTTGCCGGTTGGTGATGTCTTCATTATTTAATGTATGTTTTTATTACAGCCACAGCCAGTGTTTAAATGTTTACATTTCAACAAATTGGAGTAGAAACCAGGGTTATTATATAAAAAAAATGTTGTTACTTCAATTTTAATAAATGTTAACTGAAGTAAAATATTACAAAAACTAACTAAAAACAAAACATTTACAAGGAAGCATTTAGTTAAACTTGCTTTTAAAATGATTAAAAGTAAAACTGAAATACAAATAATAAAAACTATACAGACTTAGAAAAAATGACAACAACAAAATTATTAAAACTTTAAATAAAATTAAAATATAAATGAAATACAGTGAGGAAAATAAGTATTTGAACACCCTGCTATTTTGCAAGTTCCCCCACTTAGAAATCATGGAGGGGTCTGAAATTGTCATCGTAGGTGCATGTCCACTGTGAGAGACATAATCTAAAAAAAATCCAGAAATCACAATGTATGATTTTTAACTATTTATTTGTATGATACAGCTGCAAATAAGTATTTGAACACCTGAGAAAATCAATGTTAATATTTGGTACAGTAGCCTTTGTTTGCAATTACAGAGGTCAAACGTTTCCTGTAGTTTTTCACCAGGTTTGCACACACTGCAGGAGGGATTTTGGCCCACTCCTCCACACAGATCTTCTCTAGATCAGTCAGGTTTCTGGCCTGTCGCTGAGAAACACGGAGTTTGAGCTCCTCCAAAGATTCTCTATTGGGTTTAGGTCTGGAGACTGGCTAGGCCACGCCAGAACCTTGATATGCTTCTTACAGAGCCACTCCTTGGTTATCCTGGCTGTGTGCTTCGGTCATTGTCATGTTGGAAGACCCAGCCTCGACCCATCTTCAATGCTCTAACTGAGGGAAGGAGGTTGTTCCCAAAATCTCCTTAATACAGTGCAGTCGCCTGTCCCATGTGCAGAAAAACACCCCAAAGATGATGCTACCACCCCATGCTTCACAGTAGGGATGGTGTTCTTGGATGGTACTCATCATTCTTCTTCCTCCAAACACGTTTAGTGGAATTATGACCAAAAGTTCTATTTTGGTCTCATCTGACCACATGACTTTCTCCCATGACTCCTCTGGATCATCCAAATGGTCATTGGCAAACTTAAGTCGGCCTGGACATGTGCTGGTTTAAGCAGGGGAACCTTCCGTGCCATGCATGATTTCAAACCATGACGCCTTAGTGTATTACCAACAGTAACCTTGGAAACGGTGGTCCCAGCTCTTTTCAGGTCATTGACCAGCTCCTCCCGTGTAGTTCTGGGCTGATTTCTCACCTTTCTTAGGATCATTGAGACCCCACGAGGTGAGATCTTGCATGGAGCCCCAGTCCGAGGGAGATTGACAGTCATGTTTAGCTTCTTCCATTTTCTAATGATTGCTCCAACAGTGGACCTTGTTTCACCAAGCTGCTTGGCAATTTCCCGTAGCCCTTTCCAGCCTTGTGGAGGTGTACAATTTTGTCTCTAGTGTCTTTGGACAGCTCTTTGGTCTTGGCCATGTTAGTAGTTGGATTCTTACTGATTGTATGGGGTGGACAGGTGTCTTTATGCAGCTAACGACCTCAAACAGGTGCATCTAATTTAGGATAATAAATGGAGTGGAGGTGGACATTTTAAAGGCAGACTAACAGGTCTTTGAGGGTCAGAATTCTAGCTGATAGACAGGTGTTCAAATACTTATTTGCAGCTGTATCATACAAATAAATAGTTAAAAATCATACATTGTGATTTCTGGATTTTTTTTTTTAGATTATGTCTCTCACAGTGGACATGCACCTACGATGACAATTTCAGACCCCTCCATGATTTCTAAGTGGGAGAACTTGCAAAATAGCAGGGTGTTCAAATACTTATTTTCCTCACTGTATATAAATATAAAATACAAATATATTTTTATAATGAAAACAATAATAGTATCTCAATTCTAAAGTAAACAATTATGTAATTAAAAACCTGATATAACAACTGCCTTGTGTGCAATTAAAATGTTGGTGTAGCATTTATTCAATTTTTATTAATTTTTTTTATTTTGGTGGATTATATCTAAAATTCTCTGTATTACAGAATAAATTACAGTAGTAGTTGAGAAATTGTTTTCCTTTATAAAATTTGTCATGTACTGTACCTATATCCAAACAAACTGAAATCGGAATCAAAATGAATCAAGAGCTTGTTGTGAATCACAATTAAAAGGATTCATGGAATTGGTGTGAATACGCAGCCTTTGTGACTCTTTCTGTATAATTCTCCTGTATTCTGTTCCAGGCGCGTGTGAAACCTCATCGGACGTTTCGTTTTAACGAATGTGTTTGCACGCCATACAACGCTGACTTCGACGGAGACGAGATGAACCTTCACCTGCCGCAGACGGAGGAGGCCAAAGCTGAAGCGCTCGTGCTCATGGGGGTGAGTGAGAAACATATCGATCAGAGCATCTGAGCTGCGTCTGATAATGAAATAAACTCTTCCTGTGCTCCTCACATAGACGAAGGCTAATCTGGTCACTCCACGAAACGGTGAGCCGCTGATCGCAGCCATTCAGGACTTCCTGACAGGTGAGTGCTGCGTTTTCCTCCTGAGCCAATCAGATTTCAGCATCTGATATTCTCTGTCTTGCCTGTAGATGGCGCTGTTAGACTGCTGATGTTCAGGTGTGTCTTCTGTAACAGGCGCGTACCTGCTCACGCTCAAAGACACGTTCTTCGACCGAACCAAAACCTGTCAGATCGTCGCCTCCATTCTGGTGGGAAAAGACGAGAAAATCAAGATCTCGCTCCCGCCTCCTGCTATTCTGAAGGTGATGAACCTCTCTCGCTCTCTCTCTCTCTTTCTGTCCATCATAAAGGATGAATTGATGCTCTATGGGGTGAAAATGACAAAATTGCACCTGGGTTTTCCGGTGCTGATTCTCACCTCATAAAGGCTGTCTGGAGTTGTTTTAGACAAAAGAAATGTTCTTTATTGGAGAGACAATTTTCAGTTTAAATTGCTTGTGTCTTTGGTGGTTGTTTGACGCCTTTCTCTCAGAGTTTTTGGTTTGCTCTGAGTAATAACTGCATTAACAGTCTAACCTTTAGTTATTAGATTTGTTTTTTTTTTTACTATTGGAATCGATTTTTGGATTTCCACGTTAGAATACAGGAAGTGACATCATTTGGAGCTTTTCTACAGGATGATGGAAAGACAAGCAATCAAAGTCACTCTTTTTCCAACCTTCTCTAACCTTAAACACATTTTAGTGACTGTATCAAGCTGAACCATTCAAACTTGTTACAAATTGTATTTATTTATTGTTCACTTCATTGTTAATGGGCACTATAAGATGATTAATAACTGCAGACCAACATTAAACATTTCTGTTACTTGCAACTAATAATATCTCTAATTTTTTTATTCGTAGTGATTATTTTTATTATTATTAGAAAAAATAACAAAGCATTTTTTAATTTGTTTCTGCATTTTTATTTATTTATTTAGTAATTTTTATGTAATATAATAAATTTTATATATTATTACAAGAAAATAACCTTTTAATCTTTATTCAGATATCGAAAATACAAAGGTGGCAAAAATGTCAGATCTTTATTTAAAATATCCAATAAAACTTTTTTTTTCATTATTTATGGGCAGTAAAAGTTATCAAGAACTACAAACCAACATTTAGTCTCACTTGTCTCCTCCTTAGTGACATTAAACAAAATTTTCTATTACTTGCAACGAATAAGAAAAATAATGACAATTATCACTAATAATAATAATTATTATTTTTATTAGTAGAAATTATTATTATTAGAAATAATACAAATAAACACATTTTACTTATTTTCATATGTATGATATTTATGTATTGTCTTTAATAATATTAGAATATCAAATATTATTAAATTACTTCAATGTTTAGAGTTAGAAAATAACATTTTAATCTTTTTTCAGACGTCCGAAGTTTTTCTCATCAGGGTTGCAAAAATGTCAAACCATATATGAAATTATTAGACATTTAAAAAGCTTTTGTATTATTTATTTTGACCTTTTAAGGTGGATGAGTACCATTTCCTGAGCTTTTATTTTTTATGAGTTTGTGCACAAGTATTTGAAAGTGTAATGCAGTTGACCTGTGAGTGTGACAGTGATTATTTATTTATTTATTTTGTGTGTGTTGTTTTGTTGTAGCCGATCAGGCTGTGGACGGGGAAGCAGATCTTCAGTCTGATACTCAAGCCCAGTAAAAGCTCTCTGGTGAAGGCCAACCTGCGCACCAAAGGCAAACAGTACTGCGGGAAAGGGGAGGATCTGTGTGCTAATGATTCCTGTGAGTGACCCGACAGCACTGAGCGCTAGATACATCACATATGCTTGCGTTTGTAGGACGCTGTGATTGCTGCAGTGTGGAAAACCTGGACAGAATCATGGAATCCAGTCATGAAAATGGAATTTACTGTAAAACACAGAATGTTATGGAATTTAGCTGTTTTGGCAAAAGCCAAAATAAACGTTTGGGTCAACTTGAAGGACAGATATATATCACTATATTACTTTTAAAAGTAGTAGTAGTGGTACAAATAATGTGAAAAAATTAATATTCAAAATTGTGAATATCACACAATTTATTTTCCATGTTTTAATTTTAACAGTCTGTTGTCCAAAAAAAGAAACATTTTGAATTACCACTGTTTTTATAATAAATTTGTGTTAAATCATTAATCCAGAAAAATGAAAATAGGCATCACAGAATAAATAAATAAAGATAAATTAAACAGAATTTGGAAAAAAATAAACCTCATTTCATAGTACCCTAAAAAAGTTTTGAAACTTTTAATAAATTGTCGTAAAATTGTATATGTGATCTCAATTAATTACACTTTTTGATCACTAAATATGAATTTACCTTTAAAACGGAATGCAAAAAAATTAAACTGAAAAAAACAGAATGCAGAAAAATTTTAAAGGAAAAAAAAAACCCTGAATTCTGAAAAATGTAAATGAAAAAAACATTTAAGGGAACTTTAATTAAAACTGTTTAGATTTCACAAAATTGTGAAGTTCATGTGTGTGTTTTCGTGCAGTTGTGGTGATCCAGAACAGTGAGCTGATGTGCGGCAGCATGGATAAAGGAACTCTGGGATCCGGATCCAAGAATAACATCTTCTACATCCTGTTGCGAGACTGGGGTCAGCAGGAGGCCGCAGATGCCATGTCACGTCTCGCCCGTCTGGCTCCTGTTTATCTCTGTGAGTGTGTGTGTGTGTGTGTGTGTTAGGGTTGGGTACCGTTCACATTTGAACCGGTACGGTGCCGTTATCGGTACCTGAAATTCGGTACCGGTACCCAACGGTACCTTTTTTCGGTACTTTACTCTCTGTGTAATAACAAAAACATTTATTTCAGTGAAAAAATAAGTCCAAAACTCTCAATTTCAACATTTTGAACAATAGGGCCCTACAATTTCTTCCAGAAATTCTTGTTTTATTTTTTCTGATAATCAAATGAAGGCATGAAACATTTATTTATTTTTAATCAAATGAAAATGAAACCCTTTTATTTTTTGGCAAACAAACAGGTTTACTGTTAATATTAATACATGGTAGAAAAAGTTTTAATAATAATTGTATTTTTTCTACAATTAAGTGGTTAATGTGGTTGTAATAATTATTTGGCAACACTTTATTTTAGGGACTCTTAGCTAGTTGCTTATTAGCATGCATATTACTACAATATTAGCTATTTATTAGTACTAATTAAGCACATATTAATGTCTTATTCTACATGGCCTTATTCTACATCCCTAATCATACCCAATACCTAAACTTAACAACTACCTTACTAACTATTAATAAGCAGCAAATTAGGAATTTATTGAGGGAAAAGTCATAGTTAATAGTGAATTAGTGTTCCCTATTCTAAAGTGTTACCAATTATTTTTTATCACTTAATTGTTTTATTTAAAGAAGTACATTATACTGTACAAAAGTAATACAAGAGTAATATATTTCTGTTACACCGCACTTTTATTTTGACAGGTTGCCGTGAAGTTTCTGTGTATACAGTATGATATGATGCTGGTTTTCTCAAATGAAACGGTAAAATTCTCATGAAGTGACTGTAAGTTCATGTGTTCATGTTGTGAGATGCAGAGGCCGAAAATCACCGCGAGTTCATGTGTGCTTCAGTATTAAACAAAACCGCGTCTCCGCCATTCATACATACCGAGGCTAACGGATTATGCAGGATTCATATTTAAACCGTCTTTTTGCGTTTTAATATTCACATACACTATCGCGATTCGAATTAAGTGACAGACATTCTTTTATTCATCCAAAAATTATGAATTCCGTGGCATTCCGCGCTATAGAGTAAATTCTGTTTATATGAATGGACTCCGCCATCCTGTCCGCGTCATATGACCCTAGAAATGTAAGCACACTTCAGAACATTTCGGTTTGCCCTGTGTGTTGTGTTTTAAAGAGTTGCAGGGGTGACAAGTCACAGGGTCTCTCCCTCTCTCTCTCTCTCTCTCTCTCTCTGTCTCTCTCGTAAGCGGCCAAATGCGTTCTCAGGTACCGAAATTTGGTACCGAATGATTTAATGAGAATCGATACTCGGTAGTACCGACGCAATTCGGTCCGTACCCTTAAAAGTACCGAGTTCGGTACCCAACCCTAGTGTGTGTCCCCGTCTCTGGTCTGATTTGTCTGGTTGTGTTGCTTGGTTAAAGTCGTGATGATGTTTTTGTGACTCCTGTGTTGAAGCGAATCGAGGTTTCTCCATTGGGATCGGAGATGTGACGCCTGGACAGGGACTCTTGAAGGCCAAACAAGAACTACTGGACGCTGGCTATAAGAAATGTGACGAGTATATCGAAGCTCTGAAGACGGGCAGGTTACAGCAGCAGCCGGGCTGCACCGCAGAGGAAACACTGGAGGTGAGAGAGAGGAAATGAGTCAGTCTTTCAATTTAAAAATAAATTAATAAATAAAAAGCAATAAAAAAAAAAAAGTGTAATTTTGTTTTTATAATATGTATTTTATTTTTGTTTTTATAATTTTTTTTATAATAAATTTATTGATTAATTTAATTTAATGTTAATTGCTATTTATTTTAATCTGTGTTCAAACCAGGCGTTGATCCTGAAGGAGCTGTCCGTCATCAGAGATCACGCTGGCAGTGCGTGTTTGAGAGAACTGGACAAAAGCAACAGTCCGCTGATCATGGCTCTGTGTGGATCCAAAGGTACCATCAGAACCTCCATAACGGACCTCAGAGTAGATAACGCATTTCATTTTTATCCCAATGAAAGATTTGATGGACAGACATGGTCCATTTAATGTGCCAAACATTTCTTAAGGCTTTAGTGTTTGTCAGATTTTTTTTTTTTTTTTTTGTCATCTAGTACATTTTTTTTGTTAAACGAAAATATTTATACATTTTATAGTTATTATTTTAAAGTATAAATTATATAAATGTATATATTAAATTGAATAATTTCATTAATTTTAGTATTCAATGGAGATTAAAATTTAATTGTAATTTAAATGTAATTTAAAAGTTCATATTAAAATGTGAATGTCAGAATTTTGATAAATGAAAACATTAAATTATTAATTTATTAGTATTTTTAGTATTTGTTAATTTTTTTGTCAAATTATATATATATATATATATATATATATATATATATATATTGAATAATTTCATTAATTTTAGTATTCAGTGGTGCTAATTAATTAGTAATTTAAAAGTTCATATTAAAATGTAAATAAATATGTAAGAATTTGAATTAATGAAAACATTATTAATTTATTAGTATTTTGTTTAGTATTTGTTATTCTTTCTTTTTTTGTCATTTTAAAATAGTGTATATGTGTGTATATATAAATGTAAGTATTTCTAAATATATAATATAAATAATACAAAATAGTGTCTGTATATAGATATTACTTTATATAATCATGTATTTTTATATTAACATTTATTTATGCATTATATACACTAAATATATATATATTACCAAATATGCAACAAGTGAACTGGCCCTCACTGCCTCATGATCCTTTTGTGTCAGAATAAATACAAAATCTACCCTAACTGAAGCCTATACAGTCTATACTCACTAATCAATCAGAAATTTCAGAATTCATAAAGAAAGTACAGGCTGTGAGTCACAGATGATTAACACATGACTCTAAAATCATCTCTGCGTCTCCAGGTTCATTCATTAACATCTCACAGATGATCGCGTGCGTCGGGCAGCAGGCCATCAGCGGCTCTCGTGTTCCCGATGGCTTTGAGAACCGTTCGCTGCCTCACTTTGAAAAACACTCCAAAGTAAGAACAACCCACTCGAGTCTGCAGCTTTTCTTTTGTTTATCCCTTTATTTCTGTATGCATGACTGATTCTTCAATTACAACAGCTTTTACAGCAATTACAGCAGTCCATTGTCTGCAGTCCATTTTTTTTATTACAAAGCAGTCGTCTAGGTGCACAGGAGAGATTACAGTAGCTCTGCACTTTTTATTGAGTAGATTTAACTGTTTAATTAGTTTTTCCAAATTTTGAAACAATACATTTGCCAGAAATAATACATGCATCATTATTCAGTTGACTGCTAACAATCTTTGCATTAGCAAGTCCAAGGTGTGTGCACGTTTTGTCCATTTTCATTATAAAAATGTAATTAACTCGTGATGAATGTTTTAGCATGCTTTTACAATTCTTTTGGATTTGAGGAAACGCTTCAGAACTTTAAAAGTTATCTGAGGTTAAAGAAGACCTAAACCAGAGGCTGTGTGGAATAAAAGCATCATGTTTGTGTGATTGTTCTTTTATGTTTCAGCTCCCTGCTGCGAAGGGCTTTGTGGCAGACAGCTTTTATTCTGGTCTGACCCCCACCGAGTTCTTCTTCCACACTATGGCTGGTAGGGAAGGTCTGGTCGACACGGCCGTAAAAACAGCAGAGACCGGATACATGCAGGTCCGACAGCAAATACGCCTCTGTTTACCTCCTGTATAATGATGCAATTAGTACAAGTATCAGATTTATGCATGCATGTAAACTTTTTACATTTTAGCTTGTATTAACTCTGTAAAGCCTGACATGTGAAATGATAATAGTCCAAAACAATTGTTTTCGGAAATGAAAGAGCAAAAGAAAGCTTATCAAAGATGATACAGTAGCTTTATAGGGTTGCAAAAGTCTCTCCTATTGAGATTTGCCGTTAGTAACGAATTATGGGTAACTAACGAGTGGTGTTTGTGTGGTTCAGAGGCGTCTGGTGAAGTCTCTGGAGGACTTGTGCTCTCAGTACGATCTGACGGTGCGCAGCTCCACCGGTGACATCATACAGTTCATCTACGGCGGAGACGGACTCGACCCCGCAGCCATGGAGGGAAAAGACGAACCGCTGGAGTTCAAAAGAGTCCTCGACAACATCAGAGTACGTCAGAGATTATGCATACAGAAACTCTGGTTAAATGTTTGGTTAAACCCCGTTAGGTCTGGTACAACGTGTATCATCCAAAACACATACACCAACGTGTTTATTAAATTCATTTTCACACAATATGAACCAGTATTCATGGCTGTATGATGCCTTGTGCATAGAACAGATCAAATCAAAAAAGTGACAATTTTATTTATTTAATTTATTTATTTATTTTTTATAGTTCATCATTTAAAAAAGTTTTTTCTGTTTTAATAGTTTAATTAAATATAATAGCGTTTTATTTTAATAATAAAAATCATGCCTGTTAAATTTAATTCATAAAACTTTAACAATTCATAGTATGCTGCTTTATGAGGAACAGATCAAATTTAAGTGACAATTTTATTTTTTTAATGGTTCAGCTGTTCCTCATGAAATATAGTAGATAGATTATTTAAAAAAAAATACTTTTTTAAATATAATAATAAAAAGCATGTCTAACCAATTGAATTAATAACAATTTAACATACGATTGCAATTTTAGCAATAATGAAATCCATTTTATTTTTCACAAATTGTTTATTTTTTAAATATTTTCGGATCCTGTGTTTTATGATCTAATACAAATTTAGCATCAAAATGGTGATAATCAAATTAATTCATAACACTTACAATTTAATCAATTAATAAAATAAAATGAAAGGTTTATTGTATATATTAAAGGTCTCTTTCTCTCGATTTTTAATCAATAAAATGACATGCGCATATATGTGTGTGTGTGTATATATATATATATATATATATATATGTGTGTGTGTGTGTATATGTATATATATTATATTTAATTTTTCATAAATATGTTGTTGTTACATTTTTGCTATACAGTTGTAGGGAAGTTATAGGGCCTAAATTCACTGATCATGGTTTTTGTTCATTGTTTTCTTCAGAGAAACTAAAGTCTGGTTTGTTCTTTTGTCACGCGGTTCTGCTCGTGTGTGAGCAATCACAGGATGCTGGCATCTGCTAAAATGTGAACTGACATTTGTGAAATGAGAGACTAGCTGCCCATCAGTTACAATCACCGCTGCCTTATTTTGTCTCCATTCACATTCTGAAACTTGATTACCACTTTCTGTGGAGTCCTAATTGACTGAAATGGTGCTGGAGGACGCTGGGATTCAGAAACACTCTCTGTGGGACTGCTGAAGAGCACTTTGTGTGTTATTTTCTCTCTCGCTCCTCTGAATCTGAGAGTTAAAGAGTGTTTTCTCTTCTTTAACGCTGATATTGTGTGTTTTCTCAGGCGGTTTACGGCTGTCCAGGTGAGCCTGCGCTGAGCAGAAACGAGCTGATCTTAACCTCGGACTCCATCATGAAGAGAAAAGACTTCCTGTGCTGTAAAGACATGTTTCTGGAGGTGAGACGATGCTCGTTTGTCTTCAGAGATTCATCTCTCGTTCCAAACCCAGCTTGTTTCTTCAGTGGAACACAAAAAGTAGACGGTTAGCTGCTCTTTTCCATACAGTGAAATCCGATGAGGGTCTGTCATATGATGCTACGTGCGAGGAACAGGCTGAAATTGTCTTTAGATTGGTATTTCTCAACCAGGAGGCTGCAAGGTGGTTTAAAATGATTAAAATAAGACAAAACAAGCTTTAAAATGATTTAAAACTGCTTTTTTAAATATAATTTACCTTTTTTTTTTTTTTTTTTTTTATCCCCTCATCAACAGATTTTTTTGTTTTGTTTTGTTTTCCACGTCCTTGGAAAACCTAGATGGAATGTAAAAAGTTTGATGTCTAGTTTTGGAAAAGTCATGGACAATTTTTGAGGAATATAATCTTTTCTAGTTATGTCGCTAAAAAGTTTATATTTATTATTATGTTGCTAAAAATACTTATTTATTAAGCGCTAAAATATGTTTTTGGATAGAAAGTGCTGAGAAATTGTAATTTGTGAGGAGTTAATAATAATAATAATAATAGTAATAATAATCCTCAAAATCTTAAAAGAGTGATTTCTAGATCTGGAAAAGTCAAACTCTAAAATATTTTATTATGTAGAAAGTGCTGAGAAATTCTAATTTGAGAGTAAAAATAATAATTATCCCATAAAAATGGCTTTTTATGATGTTATAATTACTTATATAAGTGTTATTTTAAAATATAATTTTTGAAAATATTGGCTCTCTTGTAGGGTGTGAAAGTGATTCAATTCACGATTCCTAGGTTTTGTCAATTAGGATGCAAATTCAGAACGATTAAATCTGATTCACAATAAGATTTGATTTGATTTTGATGAATGAATCTGTATTTTTTAAGTGCATTCATAGGATTATGTAAATGCTGCATCTCCTAAAATGTTTTGGGTAAGAAAAAGATAATCTGCTTAAAATTGTCTTGAAGTCAAAAAGATTGAGGTCCACTGCTTAAGAAGACTTGATAGACTTATGGACTGCTGTTATGATGCTTTTAGCCGTTTTTGGAGGCACTTTCACTTTCATTGTATGGAAAAGAGCCGCATGAACATTCTGCCTAACAACTTTTGTTTCACAGAAGAAATGAGACAAATGAGGGTGAGAATAAGATGACAGAGCGCCGCTCATTTTAAAGTGAATTACTCCTTTAAATCAAAATAATTAAAATATTTCTCCAAATTAACATGGCTAGTTTGATCCACCGCTGTGATTTTACCCACATCTCAAATGTGTGATTCAACCACCAAACTCCACAGCTGTAGGAAATTGAACAATTTATCAAACAACAGAAAAATGATGAATGACAATCTGACAGGAAGTTTACTCGAGGCCAGAACATACAAAGAAAACACATTTCCTTTTTCATTTCATTCAGTCCTCTTAAAGCCCCTAAAGCTCCTTAACTCTTTGAATGCTCAGTTTATCAAAGCGCTTTAGGATGAGTGCATGTCTTTCCAAGCAGCGAAACGCACTCATCTCTCAAAGAAACACGAGTGCTTTTACTTTGTTCACAAGAACATTTAAACAACACGTGGTACAAGAGGACACATCTCTCAAATAAAGCTCATTGCAAATGAGTTAAACTTCCACCATCCATGGCCATGTCGCATTTAAAACGTTTTACTGTGGGTTAATTTTTTTTTTGATGTGGTCAGTGTCTGTGTCTTTCGTTTGAAGGAGTTGACAGACACTGGCAGTGACAAATACTTACAGGTACAGTACAGCACGCATGACGTGTGTGACAGTGATCGGGTTTGTTCATATCTAGATATGAGAGTCAGATGTGTGTTTATTTCAGCATGAATTACTGTAGTAACCAGTGTTATAACTTGTGCTGGTGCTGATCAACACGCACTAATCCTGCACACTGTCAGTCAAACAGGTTTTCAGGTGAATTTGTATTCCTCGTTCACTTTGCAACTCACTGCACCGTTGAAATATGTAACTGGGTGAATATCAGTATCGCAGACATTTTTGGCTCATATTGCACCCTAAATCAAAAGAGAAATTATTTAGCTGATTTTTTTTTCCTAATGCTTTATTTTTTTTATTATTAAGCATATTTTTCCCCAAGCATTCATTACCGTGATTGTTCAGATATTTTACTTTTATTCTTATTATATTTTCATTACTGTAATACATTAATGAAAATCATACCTAGAAATGCTGTTTTATGTATTTATTCCTTTATTTATCTATCAGTTTAAATCAGTGTTATTTTAGTGTTATTTATATACTAATATAGCATTTGTTAATTTTTTTTTAAATTAGTGTTTACTTTTATATTTTCAATTTTTGTTTCCTTATTTTTTTTTTTGTGCTTTTACCAATAATTTTTTTTATTATACATTTTAGTTTTTTCAATCCAGTTTAGTTTAGAAAATTTTAGTACTTAAACAATTTACTGTATTTATTATTTTCCAAGGCAACATTTCTAATTAACATTACTAATAACGTGTATAGTTTAAGTCATCTAATAGTATTTATATTATTTCAGCTTTATTTCAATTGACAAAAATAAAGACATAAAAATTACAGTGCAATAAATACTACATTATTTGGATGTATTTTAAAATTTAAATGCATTTTTATTTTTCTTCTTTGTGTTACAGTAATGAGATTTTGAATGCATAAAATCCTATTAGTCCTCAAAATAAGTTCAGTTTTCTTCACATGAAATAGTTTAAAAATTTTCTTTTGATTTTGAGGTGATATCTTGATCGACTCTATTAATCCAATAATATGTTATTTTCTACTTTTGTGCAATGCTGAATTATTTTAATGAATGTTTTTGCTGCAGTTAATGAGCTCTGCATTGCATAACAGGTTCATTGTGTTCTTGTAAATGTTTCTAAATGCTTTGAAATTCTAGGAAATCAAAAAGTTCATCAAAACAGTTTCAGAGAAAATCAAAAAGACACGTGACAAGTACGGCATCAACGACAACGGAACAACAGAGGTGAGAGCTCAGCTTCATATGAGTGTGTTTCTGTGTGTTTATATGCTTGTGGCTGATGGCCTGTTTTCTCATTCATTACAGCCTAAAGTTCTGTACCAACTGGACAGAATCACTCCGACCCAGTTGGAGAAGTTTCTGGAAACCTGCAGGGACAAATATATGAGGTAACACAGTGGTACACAAGCTCTAATTGCACTTGTTCGGTTCAGTAGACGGATGCTCATCTAATGAGCTGTGTGTAATCTGCTGCTGTGATGGGCGGAAAGAGCTGCACCATTACTGACCATGTCAGGCTCTTTCCAGTTGTGTAACGCTTATGCAATGACTTCTACGGCTAAAATGAGATCCTGAGATGATTTAACCACTGTTGAGAGACAGAAATGGTTTTAACGTGATTTGTCTGACGCTCAGGGCGCAGATGGAGCCGGGCTCTGCTGTCGGGGCCCTGTGTGCTCAGAGCATCGGGGAGCCGGGGACTCAGATGACCCTCAAGACGTTTCACTTCGCTGGAGTCGCTTCCATGAACATCACTCTGGGAGTCCCGAGAATCAAAGAAATCATAAATGCATCCAAAAACATCAGGTGACTTCATAAACCCTGATACACCTGGAAAACCTGGAAATATCAGGGATTTTTTTTTTTTTTTTTTTTTGTGAGTAGAATTTCTTTATAGTGAATATAACTTTTAATCATTTAGTATAATAAATAAAAATAATTAATTGTTATTTATAATTATGTTTATAAACGCTGGAAAAGTAGTATAGTGAATCTTTTATATTGTTTTAATTTAATTTTTAATCTAAAATAAAAATTATAAATCATTTATAGTTAATTTATTAATAAAAATTATAATTAATATGATTTCGTTTATATTTTTGTTCTTTACTCCCTGTCCATATCTCAAAAATATGTAAATATTTTTATTTTATATATTTTTAACTTTACTATTCTTTATTTCTTCACTATTTTTTGATATACCTTTGAGTACCATATAAATGCTATGGTACATAAGTATGGTAATGTGCTATGGTATTACCATCTGATATACCATGGTTAATACTGCAGTATTATTTTATAAGCCATAACCATAAGCCAACCTCAAATCCTTTAACCCTCTGGGGTCTGAGGTCATTTTGGGGCCCTTGAGATGTTTTGACATGCCCTGATATTTGTGCTTATTTCAGCTACTTAAAACATACTATTGACCAACATGTAATTTTTTTTGTATTTGGCACAAACTGTGCTACAATAATATGTGACCAAGATGGATGTACATGCTTGCATTTTTTAGAAAAAACATATTATGCGTGGTTAGTAAGTTTTGGGAAAAAAAATGTAGCTGAAATAAGGCCTTAAAACCCACACTAAATAGTCCTGAACAAGACTTTTGAGTAATCAGTCTTGTAGGCTAGAATATTTACTTCAAAATTATGTGAAAATCATTCTGCTTACTCATTCACAGAAAATAATATATTGATTTAAAATTTTCAAGACATGTTTTGTGATCGAGGGTCTATATGCGAGGGAGTGGCAATGGCCATGAATATTAAGTGAGTCTCACCTGAGAGACAAAGGGCCCTCCCCTATGGGCCCCTAATGGCCCATCAGTGTGACTGTGAGGCAGGTAAGAGAGAATGTGAGGAGATTGAAAAAAGGATTTTTAAAATTATTTGTATTTTATTTACAACACAGTATAATAAAAACATACATAATGAAGGTCAAAGACACATTATTGTGCACACTGATCTAACCACAGAGATGTGAACAGACTTTGAGTCATTCCTGCAACAGATTCTGTTCAACAAGTGAAACAAGTAAATCATACCTGATATTTACGTGTGTTATTTAAGTGTTTCTACTTCTTTCCATGGATTCAAGAAGAAAAAACATAATCAGTAGAAAAGGAGCTTGTTTTAACATAGAATATCAGTGTAGTTGAACATCTGATGTTGGTACAGCTCTCAGAGGAAAACAGTTTGAAGAGACATCAGGATACATCTGGTGCTGGTATCTGATTCAATAAAATACAAACAAAAAAACATTTGTGAGCATGTTAATATCAGGAACATCTGTATGTATGTATGTATGTATGTATGTATATATATACACACACACATATATATATATACTCATAGGTTTTGTAGCCATAGACTCACACATGCTTTGTACTATCATAAAAAAGAGAAAGAAATCTTATATCTGAGAAACTAATTATTGTTTAGCACGTTATTAAAATCTATTTCTGAACAGAGTAGGCTATTAATAATAAACATGTACTAAACATACTTAGACTCGTAGCATTCATCATGTTACAGTGTACACTTATATTACTTTTATTGTTTTATATAGAGCATGAAAACATCATCGCGCCGTAAGAGATTTAAATACAGTTAATTGCCCCTCATATTAAAAATGTTTTACACGATTTCAAACATTGTAGTCAGGAATTATAGTTTGGGAAAAACCCAACTATGATTTTGTAGTCGTATAGTCTAGTATGTATGATTTTATAGTAGCCTATGATATGATTCTGTAGCCACAGACTCAAGCATGCTTTGTACAATAAAAGGATGTACTTTGTACTATAAAAAATGATATTTTATATCTGAGAAACGAATTATTATTGTTTAGCACGCTATTAAAATCTATTTGTGAACAGAGTATTAATAACAAACATGGTCTAAACATTCTTAGACGCGTAGCATTCATCATGTTGTCGTTTGGGAAAACCCCAACTAACTGTTAGTAAATCTGTTCAAGTTTATGTCACAATAAAACATTAACTAATGCAAAAAAGAAACATTACTTACTCATCAGATTGATCTCCTCTGCTGGATGAAATCGTGGTGTTCTTTCGAGGGAAATCCTTCCTTTACTCAGCGCGAACAGTAACAGTAGCCGCGATGAGGATCTCTTCTTTGTTTGTGTTGGGCGTTTGCATGTGCGCACGTCCCACGCGGCTATTTACATATGAACGGCCGCGAGCCGCGCGAGGGCGGGATCTCATTAGAGATAATGAGTCAGACGGGACAGACTGAACATCGTGTTGGTTTCATACTGATTACTCCATCACAGAATGTTTGTTTTCGACTTGCTTCATTTCAAAGTAGACACTTCAAGCTTTCTATAGATATAACTCTCATGTCTCTGTGTGAAGTATTTGCTGAGTTACAGATCATTTTAGTGACGCGTTTCTAAAAACAGTTCGCGTAGACGGAGAAGACAGAGAGCACACCCTGTTTGTTTTCTTTATTCTTCAAAAGCACAAAGTTTAGTTGTTATTATGAGTGTATACAAATAAAAGTAGACCCCTTACAGATTCGAATGGTGTATTGCTCTTATCTGTACGATCAAAAATGGCAGAGTTATTCAAGCTCATTTCGGCCTTATCAGGAAAATCTGCCTCAAAACGTGTATACGCGTTTGTCGAACCCAGAGGGTTAAACAGACCTGAAACTGACCCATCAGAGGAATAAAACCTGAAACAACCTACACAAAATAGCAATACAGAATTTCTAGACTCTAGAAAAGACCCTGTGAAAATTATAGACGTGCAGGTGACTATAAGTGAAGCGGCTGACACAAGTGCCATCGATTCATGAGAGTTTGATCTCGACCCCTGAAGGAGGAAAACTCATTTGTCAATCAGAGGCAGAAGCCGCGGGCTGTGAGGACCGCCTGTTGCTTCACAGTCGGGTGGAGGAGTGTTGGCGTGCAGCTCCGGCGTGATTGCGGCTGTTGACGCTTCACAGATGATTAATGGCTGCAGTAACTCATGTTCTTATTGCTAATGAGTCTCTCTGTGTCTCAGTACACCCATCATAAGTGCCAACCTGGATACCGATGTTGACCCAGACTTCGCTCGGCTGGTGAAAGGACGCATTGAGAAAACTCTACTGGGAGAGGTGTGTGGAGTTTGACTTGTGCTGATGATTAATATTGCATTAGTATTGCTATTGTTCATGCTTCCTGTTAGGAGAGAAATTAAAATGCACCCATTTGAATTAGATGTGCATTGAATTAGTGACACCCTGTCAATCACCCAGAACATGCCAGCTGCAGAAAAGTGCATTTAATACTCTCAAAGCACCTCAGCAAAGCCCTGGCAACCACCCTGAACACCATTTCAAACACATAGCCATGCATTAAAAACACTCATGACCGGGAACAAAAATTCAGTCGGTTCACTCCGGGCAGAATCTGTATTTTATCGTTTCTGTTCCTACGTTCCTCTGTATTATTACCATTCCGATACCGGTTTGAGTAGAAAAACAACTTTTTCTTTGCCAGTAGTAATAATAAAGTACAGCATTTTCTTTACTCAAAAAGAAGGAAAAAAACAGGAGATCTGGTATCTTAACCCACTGCGCTTGGTCATAGCCAATACAGCATCATCCTTTCTAGATTTTGGCCAAATGTAGCCTATTCAACAAAAGAAAAAATCTGTTAACGCTTTAAAGACATTAAAGTATTTTTTCAAGGTATTTAAAAATGTTTGCTGCATTGTTAAACAACGCTAGGAAAAAAAGTCGCTTATAGGCTCACGTCGCATTTTATTATTATTAAATTTAGAAATAATGTAGGCTAAAATGCCGGTAAAGCAGAATGTTTACAAACTTTATAAACACCGCTATTAGTTCCCTTCTCTCCTCAACAAATCCTCTGAAGATAAATTAAGGTGAAACTGATGCCTACCTCTCATTCGGCACGAATCCAAATATTTACATAATCGCGACGTGTCTGGATGCTAAATATAATTTTTTATGTAATAGGCTTTGTACTTCACTCGCATCGAACCTCATCCTTCGCATATCAGCACAGTGAGGCGCTGGTCACGCTGAATGCAACAGATTGTACAACTGAGCAGTGTAGCTTTTTATGTTTGTTTAACTGTATTTTGTAAGGAATAATTGACGACGGGCTTACCTCAAGGCATCGATCAGATTATATAGTTCGAGGCATTTGTCCAGTTTTTCTACTTAAAACACTATTGTAAGTAGGATTATTTCTTCCGCATCTCATCCAACGCCTCCAATTTTGCTAATTCCAAAACATAATTTCTTATGTATGTGCTTTCCGTACATAATAAAATGTAATTTTGTGGCAAAAACATGGAAATGATTTGTCGATTTCATCCTATTGTTTGCTTTTATTTATTTATTTATTTATTTATTTGGCCAGTGTCATTGTGGGTTTTGGTTCTTTTGTTGTTTTAGGCTGTAAGGACCTTTGAAATAGCGCAAATCATTTGGAGAAGTGATATGGACATGTAATGTGGTCAAGAGCTGCCTGGAACTATGTTCGCCGTGTGTTTCCTTGAAAATAATTGCACACCTTAGAACGTTCGTCAGCCAATCAGATTCAAGCATTCAACGGCCCCGTAGTATAAATTTTGATAATGAACAGGTTGCAATGTCGCAAAAATATGTTGTGTCTTTGTGCGCATGAGGTGCCGGCATGATATGGTCATACCAAAGCTGGTTGGTTATACAAATTAGAAGCAAGACATCATTCAAAACTGTCAAGCTTTTGTAAAATAAAGAAAAATACTTTCTGCTGTCTCGTTTTCCTTTCCTTGAACTTTAGATCGCGTCACAATAAACCAAAACTCAGCACTATTTTTTTTCTTTTGTTTGGTCAATCTGTCAATGATTTAAGTGGAATATATTTAGTGTATAGGCCTATATATTCCTATATTATACTCCTTAGCAACGCCCTAGCAACCACCCAAAACATATCAGCTGCAGAGCAGTGCATTAAATTACACTAAGAACACATTAGCAACGCCATAGCAACACCTTGGCAACCACCCAAAACATGCCAACTGCAGAGCAACACTTTACACTCACAACACCTTAGCAACACCCTAGCAACCACCAAAAACTTAATGACCAACACGTGCTGTTGCAATCCATTAAAAACACACGCAACACCCCAGCAACCACCCAAAACACGCCAACTGCAAAGCAATGCATTAAAAACACTCAGAACACGTTAGCAACACCCTGGCAACCACCCAGAACACAATGCTGAATGCAGAGCTGTGCATTAAATAAACTCAAAACACTATAACAACCCCATAGCAACACCCTGGCAACCACCCAGAACATCATACTGTATCAATGCATTGAAGATACTTTGAATACCTTAGCAACTGCATAGCAGCACCCTGGCAACCACTCAGAATGCCCTAGGATTGTGGGGGTGAACATTTTTGCTTGAACAAATAGCACTTTTACTTCAGAAAATGCATTTGTTTTTGAAGTGCAGTGTGGGAAAATGATGGCCTCTCTGGCTTGTAGCATGTGATATGTTTCTGTGTTTTTATTCAGTATGCGCATGATTGAAAAGGGTGTCAGATTGTTTGTAATGAAGGGATGCAGAATAACCTTTGATCTGAGTGAGTCTGAATTGCAGGGTTCTGCATCGAAATGCATTTCATTCATTTTTAATGTCACAGAAATTGCTCCAAAAATTTGAGAGGAATATAAAGACATTGTAAGGCTTTCAGGAAAAGTAGGATCCCTTTTACCTAAATTATAAAGCTATTTTGAGCATGTCCTTTGTGGAGAAAACATTCCCATTACAGTAGACGGGAAGGCAGTGCATACATTTTTTTGAGACGGAGCCATTGTGTTGGTGGTTTGTGTATTATGTTGTCTTGTTGTTTTCAGATTATTCAGTGAATTGATTATTCATTTCCATCAGATTTCCGAGTACATCGAGGAGGTTTTCCTGCCTGATGATTGTTTCATCCTGGTGAAGCTGTCACTCGAGAGGATTCGTCTTCTGAGGTTGGAGGTAACAGCAGATTGATCATAATTATCTGTTTATGACAGACTGGAATTAAAAATGATTCTTCCAGCATCTGTTTTTATCGGTCTCTGGATTTTCACTCATTTATATTGCTACTTCTGCTGTTGTCATTACTGTATTTTCTCTCCCTCAGCAGCTGTTCCTGTTGAGTGATTTTAAATGACTGATTTTCTTGACACAGTGATGATCCTCCTCTGCAGAGGTTTATAGAGTCGTATTGTTGTTGGTTCTGTTCAGGTGAACGCAGAGACAGTGCGATACTCCATCTGTACGTCAAAGCTGCGGGTGAAGCCAGGCGATATCGCGGTTCATGGAGAAGCTGTGGTCTGTGTGACTCCCAGAGAAAACAGCAAGAGCTCCATGTACTACGTCCTGCAGTCGCTCAAACAGGAGCTTCCTAAGGTCAGTCCTGACGCCACAGTGTTAGACACTGACCCTATTTCCCTCATAATTGTCTCTATAAACCAAGTACTATTGGAAAAAAAGAAAAAGGTCACACTTTATTTTAAGGTCCAGTGCTTGCTATTATTAACAAACCATTAAACTACAACTTTTGCCTCTATAAACTCCTAATTTGCTCCTTATTAATAGTTAGTAAGGTAGTTGTTAAGTTTAGATATTGGGTTAGGGATGCAGAATATGATCATGCAGAATATGTGCTTTATAAGCACTAATAAACCGCCAATATGTTACTAATAGGCATGCTAATAAGCAACTAGTTAATATTGAGAATTGGTCCCTATACTTATTTATTTATATATATATATATATATATATATATATATATATATATATATATATATATATATATATATATATATATTAGTATTTTTATATGTAGCACTTTAAAAGGGTTTAATTTCTTAAAAATAGGTAATGCATTAGATATCCTGAACCAGCAACAATTTAATTTTGAACAATTACATTTTTTACAGCAAACTTACTATTAAAACTTACTGTTAATTCATTTATGTTCAAATATATTAATTTATTAAATTTGAAATGTTAAATGTGTAAAATGTTTAAGTTGAAGTACTGAAATTACTAAAACTGAAATAAATTCAAAGCTAAATAAAAATTAAAAGTATTAAAAATGAATAGGGCTGTGTATTGGCAAGAATCTGGCGATACGATATGTATCATGATACAGGGTTTGCGATACGATATGGTGCGATACATTACGATACTATAAGCAAGGCCACATATTGTGATTTTTCTTGTTTTAGGAATAGGATATATTTTTAGGAAAAATAAAAGAACACACCACCATATGCAAACCTTAGCAAAAAATAAATAAAATTATTTAACCAGAACACAGTGGGATCTGTATTTGCAATAATCAGTCCCTGTAACATTCAACATTATTGAACTACTTTTTGTGCAGTATGAGTAAAGGGGGGGGGATTAAAGTGCTTGCAGGATTCTTTAGTTAAATGTATATGTATAAAATGTATTTTATAAAAAGACCATATATATTTTTGTGTATTTGCTAATCGAGACATTGGCCTGTTTTCAGCCGATCACCCCAAACTAGCCAAATATCGGGCATTATTAGTGTAGGGCCCTATGATTTCCACGATGCAGAAAACATGGACGGAATCGTGGAATCCAGTCATAAAAACGGAATTTACTGTATAACGCGGAATTGGTCAAAGTTTGAAAGAATTAATCAAAAGTAGGTCATTACACTTAAATCAAATCATGATATAGACTAGTATTTGTAAATATTAAGCTGCAAAAAGACTACTTAAATATGAATCCTGTATGTTCTGTGCGTCTCAGTGTGAATAATTGGCGCAGACCTACAGTTTTGTTTACTACGCACATACTGTGTAGCGCGCGTGATGCTTGCGGTGATTTCAGCGTCTGCCGCCTCACTAAATACATAAACAACATTTCCAGAACTGCTCTGAGAGTCACTTGACCATTTCACAGTTTCATTTGAAAGAAACTAGTATCATATCATACACACAAAGAACTGTAAAGGTATTCACGGCAACTCGTCAAAATAAAAGTTTGGTTTAACTTAAAGAAATTGTGCCAGATATATATTACTGTTGTTTAGTAGAATGTACATACTACTACTACAAAAATTATTAAAACTTCATTTTTTAATAGTGAATCCCCTTTATTTGCCAAAAACATAGTTTAATTTAACACTTAAAAGATAACTGAAATTAATGTTTTATGCCTTCATTTGATAACCAGAAAAATTTAAATACACACAACAATTTCCAAGGGGAAAAAAAACATTGCATAAGGCTATTGTAAGAATAAATTCAAATAAATTAAGTTGTTTTTATGCATTCAAATAATTAGACGTGCTAAAACACAGAATTTGGAAACATATGTTGAGAAAAAAAAATTAAGCATTTCATAGGTCCCTAAACATGTAATTTTTGTTTAACTTTGAATAAATTAATGTACAATTGTATGTGTTTCATGATTTTAATAAATTTTACCATTAAAACATAGTCCAGAAACATGAAAACGGAATTTGTGAAAAATAAAAATGGATTTCATAGGGCCCTATTAGTGCGTTTGGCAGATATCAGTCTATTGTTAATAGATCAGAATGTGTGTGCGTGTGCGTGCGTGTGTGTGTGTGCGTGTGTGTGTGCAGGTGGTGGTCCAGGGCATCCCTGAAGTGTCACGTGCCGTCATTCACATCGATGAACAGAGCGGCAAACAAAAGTTCAAACTGCTGGTGGAGGGAGATAATCTCAGGGCTGTCATGGCGACACACGGCGTCAACGGCAACAGAACAACATCCAACAACACGTACGAGGTACGGACCGCCCACATCCCAGTCTGACTGTCAGAGATACACACACACACACGGATCGAGCTGTTCACTTTCCTCAGTGTCTCCTTCAGAGTGTGACATTTAAACAGCAGTCTCTTATGGAGCTTTTCCACTGCATGGTACGGTTCAATACGGCTCACTTTTGGGAGGTTTTCCACTGGGTGCAGTACCTGGTACCTGGTACTTTTTTTAGTACCACCTCGGCCGAGGTTCCAAGCGAACCGTACCGTTGCCAAAACGTGACTTGTAAACTCTGCTGATGACTGATTCTAAAAATGGCCAGTTTTGGTGGAGCAGGTCATATTTTCTCAAAAATAATGGTACATTTCATAGCATTTTCGCTTTTTACAACCATTTGTAAGGTGAAGAAGGCAAACACGTGAATCCTGTCTGAATCTGAGCCACATTACAACAATTTGTTCAATTCTCAGCCTATTTTCACATGCATGACATTAGTTTAAGGGTTGCCAAGTGGCAGAAAATTTCCAGTAGATTTCTTTAAAATTAAAAATTTTTGGAAAGTTTTGCAGGATAATTTAGCAAATTTTTGGAAACTTTGCAGCCGTAATTATTTTATGCCTAATGTTGATTTCAAGGTTAGAAAATGCAAACGAGCCATATGTTTTCTGCTTCATCTGTGGTTGTTTTACTGCTTCTATACAATGCCGAAATATTATAGATTTTGTGAAAAAGCTTATTTATTTATAAACTCATGTTTATTGTATAATGAGTATTTGAACAGATTTTTCCACTCTGCAAAAATTGAAAGTTTAAATGTTTTAAATCCTTCTTTAGTCATTAAAACCCGAATGTTGTACATTTGACTGCTTTTGTTGAGTTAAGTGCATTGAAGCTGATACATATGCAATTTGAATTTTTTTTTAAATTCTTATTTTGTAAAAACTGCACATGATGGAAAATTTTATTGATATTTTTGAACTCCGCATCATCAGATAAGGTAATATGAGGAGTAATGTTTCTTGCAAATCAGCAAAATTGTTGTTGTTTTTTTTTCAAGATGCACAGCTGTTATGTTCAGCTTGTCTGTTGTGTTTGAAGATGTTTATTCGTAGCTGTAGTGTTTATGATGATCTGTTCGTGTTCTTCAGGTCGAGAGGACGTTAGGCATCGAAGCGGCGAGATCCACCATCATTAACGAGATCCAGTACACCATGGTAAACCACGGTATGAGCATCGACCGCAGACACGTGATGCTGCTGGCGGATCTCATGTCTTATAAGGTGAGTGCGGTTCAGCTGCTGAAGGAGATCGTGATGCATTATAATGATGTTGAGTGATGGATTCATGACCGTGAGTGAGATGAGAGCGTCTCTTGGGTCGTAGGGTGAGATTCTGGGCATCACCCGCTTTGGTCTGGCCAAGATGAAGGAGAGTGTTCTCATGCTGGCGTCCTTTGAGAAGACGGCGGATCATCTGTTTGATGCGGCTTACTTCGGACAGAAAGACTCGGTCTGCGGTGAGTGATGAGCAGCAACATGCATAATGACGGAAAAGATCAATTCATGAGCAAAGAAATGACATGCAGAGTCAATCAAAAGCCTCTCAGTATCACTCCTGAAAAATATTCCTATGAATATCAATAATTATTCTAATTTTTATATATATATTTATATATATATTTAAATTGCTGTAATGATCTAAGACTGTTTTAGGACCTTTTTTTGCATTATTCATACATTTTCACGCCTAATTCCCATTCTTCATTCTCAAAGTAAATAAGGCGCTAAAAAAAATATTGCCGTTAATCTATTCTCAGAGTTGGGTTGGGAGCTGGGTCTATTACGCAAGCTATGATGACTTTCACCTTGATATTTTAGCGTGGATGTATACCTAGCCGAATTGCACTGTAGGGGGCGAGAACGAGTCTTCGAACCTGTGTGCATGCGTGCTAACATGGATGCAGCTATGAAGCCGCCGGGTTTGCTTCAGGGAAAATTTATTTTTAAGAAGCTTCCCAATGGAAATCTCAGTGTTTCCCCTACCATTATTTTAGGGGGGCGGCCCCCCCAACGGCACCCCCCGCCCCCCTTGAAGGTCAAGTTGATTTTATTTAATTTTATTTTCTCTATAGCGCCAGACCACAAAAGAAGTCATTCAATGTTACCTTCCCTATAGAACAGGTGTATACCTTGTTCTTTTATTAAACAAACTAAATAGCCTTATGTTATTTTTCTTATTTACACGACGGCGTGTCATTTCTGTCTCTACTTTACATGGTAGCGTTCTCTGTATCGCGCGCACAGCGGAGTTCCGCCCCGGTTCGCGCACACACACACACACACACAAACAAACGTAAGCGCACACACAAGTGAGCACACTCCCACTCCTATTTGTAAATATTAAGCTGCAAAACGTCTATTTAAATATGACTTCTGCGTGTCTCTGTGTTAATGTATGGCGCAGACGCGCGGGTTTGTTCACTCATACAGAAGCGCGCGACGCTTGCGGTGATATTAACGTCTGTCGTCTCACTAAATGAGGACATAAATACATGAACAACATCTCCAGAACTGCTCTGAGAGTCACTTCATGAGCATTCGAGCGTTTCATTTGAGAAAAACTATCCTCATATCATATACACAGAAATGTAAAGGTATTCAAGGCAACCCGTCAAAATAAAAGTTCGGTTTCACTTGAAGACATTGGGCAGAACGTAATAGACTACTACTACTAAAACTATTAAAACCTTATCTTTAAGGAATAATCATACAATGTCTTCAATGTTATTATCAATATTAAATCCCCTTTATTTTTATGTCGGGAAAAAACGCAAAAGCCTTTAGGTAGGCTACCTTATGTCATTTTAAATTACATAATTTAATTAATTAGCCTATTAATTACCACGACACCACGAATTACCACCATATTATGTTTGCTTCTTGATGACTGCTAGTTGTTTACTAGTGAACTTATTCTGATCTACTTGGCAGAATTCAAATGAGCCATTTTAATCTAGATTAATCTAGATTAATTCCAAGATTACAGTGAGATTCTAGATTAAAAAAATTAATCTATGCCCACCACTAAAATAAATACATTTTAAAAATGCAAACTTTAAAGTTGAATATATTAAAAATAAACAAAAACTGATAAAATAAACTCTCTCTCATATATATATATATATATATATATGTATGTGTATATATATATATATATATATATATATATGTATGTATATATATATATATGTATGTATGTATGTATGTATGTATGTATATATGTGTGTGTGTTTAATTGTAATATTTCAGTTTTAAAGTATTTTCACATAATGATTACATTGTTGCACTGCTTTTAATTTATTAATAATGCGAGATTCACCCTGCAATTTTTTTGTTTTTAGCAGTGCAAACTGAGCTATTCCATATTTTTAAATTAATTTTATCTTTTATTACATTCTTATTTATTTATTTGTATTTTTTGGATGTCAACTGTCGACTACAAACTGAACTCTTTCCCCTCTCTCGGTGTCATTCTGCAGGTGTCTCTGAATGCATTATAATGGGAATCCCCATGAACATCGGCACTGGACTCTTTAAACTTTTACACAGCGCCACGAAGGAGCCGAATCCTCCCCGCAGACCTTTGCTCTTTGACAGTCCTGATTTCCACATCCCTCTGGCCGTATAAACCGCTGGCGCGTCTGGACGGCTGTGATGTGGAGCGTAATGAGCGTTTGCTGCAGATCTCCAGCTGTTCTGCACCTCTTAGGTTTTTGTGCCTTCAGGGTTTTTGGCCTCACCAAAACAGTGTTTCCCATTTGAAACGTTGGGAATGATGATCTGATGAATGCATCTCCAGTAAAACTGAAATCACTGATGATTGATATTATCTTGATGATAATAGGCCTTTATGTTGGGGTTCCTGTGAACGTTCAGCCCTGTTATTTTCTCATTTCAGATTCTATTTTTTACTTGTTAAAGGCCAAGTGATTAAGTTTAATTGAGGCACTTGTATTTATAGATTAGTAATCAAATCTAATTTATATGTGTGCAGTTTTGGTTTCGTTTTCTTTGTGCTGCTGCCGTTTCCTCAAACAGGCATGGTTGACATCCATGTTTAATGTAAATATGTATCAGGTGTGAATAAAATGTACATTACGACGACACCAGCAGCACATTCTTTCGTGTTATTTATTTTCGGTGCATTATTAAAACTGTCAGATGCTGTGAATGCATTTGAGACCCTGCACATCGCATGCTTTTACACATCAAGCCACTGAGATTCATCGCTAAAACAGACAAGTTCCTGTCCATCAGCGCATGCAAGTGCCCTTAAAACACACCTGTAATGGAGCGTGAATCTGTTACAGACGACAAAAACAAAAAACACAGTCGACAACTTTAACAAGCACATTTTCACCGTTTAAACTCGTTAGTTCATTGTCATTAGCATGAATCATTTAACAGTCCCAGCTGTTCATCACAAATGGTTTCGCTCTAAAATAATGTTCAAACATTTCTATATAAAGTCCACACGAGGAAATCAGTTTGCCTCTGAAGAGCAGAGCTGCCAGTGGAGTATTATCTCTATTAGTTATTCAAGACTTAAAAAAAACTTAGTGAAGAAATAGAAATAGTGCCAACACTTTACTTGAAGCCTTCATATATAATGCATTATGAAAGTATTTTGAATGCATTAGTTATGACTTCTAATGTACCTTATTATGCATTGTATGATAACATGAGTAATTGTGATCAGAGTTGTAATATTCATATATTCATTGTTACGCCTTTAGAAAGTATAATGCAATAAAATGCACAACAAACAACCTCAAATGTAACAAGGAATCTGCAAATATTATAATGCATTTTCACTTTGGTTACAGTTGTTTATGCATTATATTGTGCATAATGAATACTTAATATATGAGATGGGAGGAAAAACTATATTTCAAAACTTTTGCATTTGCTTGCAAAACATTTGTTCCCCTAATAAACTTTTGCATTCTAGAATTATAGTTAACTAAAATTATAATATCCCTTTTGTTACTTAAAATATACATATATTATTAACTAAATTAAAATGAACCATAAATATTTTTTTAATTCAGCTAGTTCCTGTTGATACATCTTTTTTTTTTTTGTTTAACTTGATGTACTAAAGTAACTAAACCTAAATTTTAAATGAAAAATTAATCAAAACCATCTTAAAAAATAGCAAAAATGTAATTTTACTAAACCTTTAAAAGAAAAAACTCAAAAATAAAAATGTGTTCTTTTAGTATTATTGAGATTATTATTATATTCAGCTTTAATGTTTTACAAATTTAATTCACAATATTCAATAAATAATTAAAAACAATCTAAAATAACTTTTACGTCCCTAAGAGGAAGCATTAAAATATTATTTTTCCTCCCATGTATTTATTAAATATTTTTTCATCTCCATGTCCCTTTAGGCTCGGTGCTTGCTTTATTTGTGGACTCTGACAGCCTGTGAACTGTGGTTTTATGGAGCGGCAGATTTTGCAGAATTTCTCCTTTTGTGTTCCACAGAAAAAAACAACAGCGTCTGTGTCTGAAATTACGTGATTGTGAGTAAACAATGACAGAATGATGATCTTTGCGCTCCTTAAGTGAGGTCAGTCTGTTGTTTTTGCATTGTGCTGCTCATGACCCTCCAGCACGTCTCTTTCTCGATCTGCATCTCCCATCGTGGACTTGTTATCCTGAACTCATCCGACCGCGGTGCTGATGATCATCAGATTTGTTGTCATCGGATCACAATGACGCTCTCATCCGCCTGTATTGAGTTTATTTGACGCAGGAGCTGCTGGATGGAAGCTGAGAGGAAGCGGTTTTGACGTTCTGCTCAGTGAACGCCGTGGATATCTCCAGATCTCCTTGTGAAGACATCAGCGCTGGGTTCTGCTGCGGGATGGCGTTGTTCCTGCTGAAGGCCTCTGTTTTGAGGTGTTTGGAGAAGTGCACGCTGAGGTCGGGCCGCTGCACGGCGCGGCTCTGCTGGACGGGACGCTGCAGGTACACAGAAAGAGTGGCCACGCAGTTCTTCTTGAAGTTCTCGTTCATGAAGGCGTAGACGATGGGGTTGTTGAAGGAGTTGGAGAAGCCGATGGCCTGGACCACGGCGATGATCATGTTCACCGTGACCTCGTCGTAGTTCTTCTCCAGCTCGTCTGAATGAATAACAGACACATTTTTGATTCATTAGTTAAAAGGTTTTTTCTTATTGGACCGCTCGTATTAACAGTTAATCACCAACAAAGGTTATTTTGAGAATGAAATAGAAGGAAATCATAAGGGTTCTGGATGAAGAAATGGTCTCTAACCTCATCAGGCATTATAGGAGAACATTTAGAGCTGTTAAACATTTAGAGGTTTCAAAAAGTATTGAATAAAAGGGTGCCGTTAATTGTGGCCAATGTATATTAGAGAAAAACATTTATTTCACAATGATATTTCCCCCCATTTTAAATTCTTATTATCCAATGAAAGGTTAGATTTTTGTGGATTTTTTTTAAATAAAAGATCAAAAGGATTAACGATGCAGATTAATTTTCACAGCCGCCTTTGATCATATTTACCAAGGGTGCCGATATTTTTGGCCATGAGTGTATGAAAAAAATGTACAGCCCTACATTAAGACTTCAAGTGTTATTGCATTTGAAGTGTTTATTCACAGTGTTGAGTGCTAATTAGTCTTGAAACTCAAACTTAAATTGATACTGATTGAACTGTGTCCTAACCAGATATAAAGTGATAAAAGTATAATGAGGATCCAAACCAGCCACAGTCACAGCAACCAATCAGCCTGTGTGTTAATGTGCAGTACCAGTTACCCAGAAGATAATCGGTATTATTTTCAGGAATTTCTGAACTTACAGTATGGTGCTGTTATTGTGCTCGAGCAGCGAGAGGAAATCATATAAAGCAGAACCGTTTGACCTTCTTAACCCTGTGCGTGGTGGCTGGTGTTCATCTATTAATTAATCATCTGGGCTGTTATCGCTGATTGTGGGTTCAGCCTCGAATACGAGTGACCCGGTCTGTTACTGAGACGCCACATAACCACAGGATACTATAATTACACCAGCTGCCGCGGAGGATAATGTGCCTTGTGTGATCATCTCACTACTGCATTTCAGTTCATTCACACCGAGCTGCTGTGATTTCTGTTCAGGACAATTCAGCGTTCAAGCCTTTTATTCTAACACATCATGTGACACCAATTACTGGAATAAAT
The DNA here is from genome assembly GCF_012432095.1 of Onychostoma macrolepis. Lineage (NCBI taxonomy): Eukaryota > Metazoa > Chordata > Actinopteri > Cypriniformes > Cyprinidae > Onychostoma > Onychostoma macrolepis. Next base: position 1,614,393 of record NC_081166.1, on the reverse strand, counting down.
GCTGCATTACACACTTACTGTACTCAAACAGCATGTGCACGATATGAAACGGAGCCCAGCAGACGGTGAACAGCAGGACAATAGTGATCATCATTTTGACGGCACGTTTCTTCTTCCTGTTTGAACAACAACAAAATACAGCTGTGAAGGTATGTTTCTGTAACTACATAACTACTAGTTTATTAATAAGCAATATACATAGTGTAAATGAGTTTTTCTATGTCGTGATGGACGTCATAATATATATATATATATATATATATATATATATATATATACAATGCATTAGTATTTTGAATGCATTAATTATGCATTGTAATGCACCTTATAATGCATTGTATGATCTCGTAAAACTGTAACTGCATTTATAATACTCATCTATTCTCTGTTACACCTTTAGACAGTATAATGCTTTAAAACATGACAAACAACCAATTTCAGATGCAACAAGAAATCTGCAAATATCATAACGCACAGTGTAATTAATTAGATTAAATAAATAAAATAATAATTGCTATTAATGATTTTTTTTTTTTTTTTTACTTCATTGCCATAATTATATATAATAAATATTTAGCTAAATTGTGCAGCCCTACAAACAAGCAGTCTACTTTTTTTTTTTTTTGGTAACCTCGATAGAAATTTTATATCAGAAAAATTGCAATTAAGAATTTTTCCCCATATTGTGCAACAATTTACTAATCCAAGGAATTTGCAAATATTATAATGGATTTTAACTTAGTTTAATTAATATTTTTTATTTAGTTTAGCGAGTTTTTTTTTTTGTATTTTTATGAATAGACACTGCATTTAACATGCATTATGCATACCTAAATAATGCATTTTACATAATGGCTTCAAAAGTAATTTTATTCCATATTATTCAGCAAATAAGCCTGATTTTGACCACCAGAATTTGATTGCATGGAAACATGTGAAAAGAGTTATGTCGGAAAGCTATAAATGAAAGCCATATCGAAGGTGAAGAAAGTTATTTGCATTTTATTTACCCGTTTAATTTGGAAATGAAAACAGTAAAATGGATAAACTGAAAATGGTGGTAAAATTGTTTGGGAACATGCTGACTGTAAAACAGCAGGTCTCTGTTTGTTTGGACACTTGCCTGGAGATTTTGTTGATCTCTCTGTGGTTCATGGTGCTGAGGACGGAGGAGTCTCCCACGCGTTTCCGGATCCAGAGCTCGATGCCGATGCGGCTGTAGAGGAAGAGCATGGCGGCCAGCGGCAGCAGGAACAGTGCCACCATGATGAAGGTGGTGTAAACCTGACGGTGCAGCAGCGAATGCCAGCGCTCCTGACAGCACACGTGATGATGATCGTACAGGAAGTCGTACTTCACCTGAGGAGCACAGATAAGAGAGTAAACCTAATTGGGATTCACATGGAGCATGCACGAGTTTAAATGTGCTGTAAGCTATTTATTTTGGAGTTGTGTGTCTTCTAAATAAAGTCAACCCATGCTCTCCAACTGTCAATCTTTTTATATGTTTAGATATTTTTCAAGAAACTATGTGTTTGGTGGAAGTTGCAAAATTACTGAAATTGATTACAGCACCTTTATTGTGATTGCAAACCACTTCTGAAGCAATAGTTCAGCCAAAAATGAAGAAAACTTTGAGGAAAAAATGACTCACCCTCAGGTTATTTAAGATTAGGATGAGTTTGTTTCTTCATCAGATTTGGAGGAATGTCTCAGCAATGGATGCTCTGCAGTGAATGGGTGCCGTCAGAATGAGAGCTGATAAAAACATCACAATAATACACACCACTCCAGTCCATCAGTTAACATCTGGAGAAGACAAAAGCTGAAACTAATCATGATGACACTTCCTCCAGTGAAAAAGTCTATCTCCTGTTGTCTCTCACATCAAAATCCAGGACTGTTTTGGCTTGTAAACGCTGCTTGATCTGTGCAGATTTCTCTCCTGATTCAGACCAGACCCCTTTTTCACTGGAAGAAGCGTTATTATGGATTATGGACTCGGATTTGAGTTAAAAACATCTTAATGTTGGATTTGTTTCAGCTTTTGTCTTCTCCAGATGTTAACTGATGGACTGGAGTGCTTATTGCTTATTGTGATGTTTTTATCAGCTGTCATTCTGACGGCACCCATTCACTGCAGCGCATCCATTGCTGAGACATTCCTCCAAATCTGATGAAGAAACAAACTCATCCTAATCTCGGATGGCCTGAAGGTGAGTAATTTTCAGCAAATTTCCATTTTTGTGTGAACTACTCTTTTAACTTCGAATCTAGAATTGATGTGCATATTCATCTTATTTATCATGCAACACTATTCTGGGACTACTGTTATGACAGTTTTATTATGTTTTTGTAACTTTCCAAACTTGACAGATGTTATTAGATGGAAAAATCAGCGTAAAGTTCTTCAGAAGTGTTCTGCAGCTGTGAAGGACACGAGGGTGAGTAATGACTCGTTTGGTGAACTCAGATAAATCAATGAATAACACATGAACTTTTGCGATAAGACTCTCAGAAGTGAACCGCACTTGAGCGAATCTCTTCTACTGTCACTCGTTTTTTCATCTCCAAATATTTCAAGGACAGACTGATGTGGCATCAGTATCTTTGATCTGCTGACGGTCAAGCTTGACTAAATGATCTTTTTCACATGTCAAAGCAATTAACCTTGCACTTGTTAAATACTATCGGTTAACTGTGATTGTAATTAAACACTTAATCTGGCTGTTCTCTGTTTATTTTGAGATGCAGCTCACCTCTAGCTGTTGCACGAAGAGCATCGGTGATCCGACCATGACAGCAGCGATCCACACCAGCCCTGCACAGACGTATATAAATCAGATCATTACTGGGTTCTGTCCCATGAGCCTGTGCTGTTAATGATGAACAGAAATGCAGCGCTGCGTATTCATGAACCTATCAGAGGATATCCAGACAAAAGCCCTCGGGTGAACACTTCACATTTTCACATGCAAATGAGCTAATGCTTTCATTGCGTCACTGCATTGTCCAGCAGAGAGAGATTTACATGTTTAATGATGGTCTTCTGCTCTTATTTTCTCCGTAGGGGAATTGATTTTTAACATGAATTCATTAAAAACAGACCTGCTGTGAGATGTGAGGTCATTGATTAGTCATCAAGTGTGCATTATTACAACTTAAAAAAAAATGTTTAAGAGTAATTACCCATGATTCTGCGATTATTTCCAGTAATCAGAAAATTGCACCAAAAGAACTCATTTGTGTCTGCTCACAAATTATGTAAGTAGTCTCCATTTGCTATTAATAAATATTATGATCAGTACATAATATACTGTATATATATATATATATAAAACTTTTTTTTTTTATTAGCAATGCTTCATGGGTATAGTTCTTTCTCTCATTAAAACAGTTCAAAATTTTGTACTTTTGTCTAATTTTCTAATTTTTAATGTCGTGGTTCACTTCATAGCTGCTTGTTGTTGTTTTAATTTCAATGTTTTAACAAAGACTTTTTTAAAATCCATATGAGAGAAAATGAATGGGGAAAAAAAGAAAATCTGGAATTCAGGCCACTGAGAAAGTGGTCAGAAACTGTTGTAATCTATAACGAATATTTCAAACACTTTGAAATGTGTGGACATTTTTTAATAATTGAAGAAAATTCTCTATATCAGTCCACAGACCTCCAAATGAACACCTTTGATCACATGATCACAGCAGTCGGTGGATTTAATGACATGTTCTCCATCCTTTAGTAATCTCGATACGCTGCAGTGCATGATGGGAGTTACTTTAGTTTAGACAGATCACCGGGAGCTTCAGAGACATTTGCTCACTTACCTAAACCAAGCTGCCTTCTGAAATGAAATATGAAAAGTAAAAGGGATTTGTGATGCCAATCTGAATAGAAAGTCGTTTCAGTGTTGGAGCAAGTTAATACATTTTAATGAAACTTTCTTCTTTTGCATTAGAGCCAAATCTGATTTCATGTTGACTTTTAGGGCTTGATTTTCTGCAGGTTTATTTGAATTGTGCAGATCACCTAGCATTCTGTAGGCTCGTTTGGGCGTGTACTGCCTCTTCATTTTGAGCGGATAGACGATGCCCTGGTATCTCTCGACAGCGATGCAGGTCATGGTGAGGATGCCGGTGACGATGGCCGTGGTCTGCACAAAAGGAACGGTCTTACATACTAGAACCCCTGCACGTACAACACAAAAACACACAAGATACACACAGCGTGAACACATGAAGCACACTTTACAGTAGTGCTCAACTCATACTAGACACAGCTGATATTTATAATACAATTTAGTGATAGTAATTTAATAAAATGAGCTCTTATTTCAAACAGTACTTACTCAAAATCCCTAAAGAAATTGTTTATTATGAATGCTGTTAATCGGTCAAGTGGACTCAAGTATTTTATGAAATTTTATAATATTTGTAATTTTTGTATTTTCCATTTTCATTTGATTTTAAAGTTTTAGTAATATTAGAATGTTCTTATTTTCATATTTTCCATTTTAATATTAATTTTAAAATTTTGATACATTTTGTCATTTTTATCTTTTTATTTGTAAGTTTTTTTTAAAATTAATTACTTTCTTCATTATTTCTTTATTTTCTTTATAATATATATATATATATATATATATATATATATATATATATATATATATATATATATATATATATATATTTATTAAATTTTTTCAGTTACCATTTGTTTTATTTCAAGTAGCAAAAATGTTTTTGTTTTAATTTTTGTTAATGATGATAACCCTGGACATTAATGAAATATCACTATTTCGTACATGATAAAAGCTCTCAGGACATGACAAGATGTTTGTTCTTTTATGCAAATCTTAATTGATTGATTGTGCATTTGTAGATTAAGGTTTTTTTTTTTTTTTAAGTCATATATAATATGCAATTGCAGCACGACCAGCCATCAAAGTGATTAACTGCAGAAGAACGTTTGTCCAGAGGGAAGGAAAGCAGCACAAAACCCTGAATTATTGAGGATTAAAGGTGCGCTCCATTCACGTCCATTGACACGTATACTAATGCAGGAGAGCAGAAACTCAAGCGCATGGTGAAGAAAGTAAGTTCTGATTTGAAGACCTCTGAATGTGCATAGAATACAGACTTCAGCACTGCATAATTTACAGTTTTATGGGAAAATTAGCATGACTTGCACTGTCTGCACTCTCATTGGTTGTCACCATGACATGAAGACAAACTTGCCAAAGCGTGCCGTCTCTCACAACAGTGACAGTAAATGTGTTTCTATACACGGGTGTGTATATTTTTGTCTAATGACTTCTTGCTGTAATTTTATACTGTGTTTACATTGTAAAATTCCATGTTTTAATGCAGTGATAAATATAAAAATGAGAGAAGCAAATGTTTGCCGTGTATTTGCTCCACACTTCTTATAATCCTAATTTAGATTCAGACCTGAAGCATCTCTTTAATTAAAGCCCACAGGAAAACAGTCCTTATAAAACACTGAGCTGCTGTCCGATGGTAATACCATATTTTTCTTTTTACAAACTGTGGTACTGATTGATTGCCATGTTTGTAAACCATGGTATTTACATCATATACCAAGGTATTTAACATGATACCATGGTGCTATCTGACATGCCACAGAAAAATGCTATTATAATAGTATTATCATAATACATAGTGGTGTTTTTGTGTATATAAAGTATATAATTTAGTGTGTGTGTGTGTGTAGTTCTGGATAGTTGACAGCACGTTTTCCAGCATCAAGATTAGGTTAAAATTGATGTGAAAATATAAATTAAATGTATTTAATAAATAAAAGTAAAAATATAAAATTTACAAATAATGATTTAAAAAAATAAATAAAACATATTTAATTTAATGTATTGAAGTTCTGTGAATGTGAATGTCATGTTTCACTTTAAATTATTTAAATTATTAATTACATTTTCCCATTTTAAATGACCTTTTTATCGTCACTAGTTAAATACAGATTTAATATCATAACAATAAATAGTTTAATAGCTATGATACTGTTTTTGAAATAAAATCTTTCTATGACAGGAAACACTGGCAGCAATGCCTTAAAAATCTTAAAAAATAAAGCATATGCATAAACAAATAAAACAGTTATTGAATAAGCATGCGTCCTAATCTTCTGAAACATTGGTGTCTCATATTTTAGAGCAGTCACTAATCAAATCTATATGTGGGTATTTGTGTGAAAATATTCAGATTTTACCATTTTTATGTTTTAAATAGTGCTGTCAAGTGATTATTTAAAAAAAAAAATCTAATTAATTAGCCTACATGATGTGCTAATTAATTAATCAAATGAATCTCAAATGAATGAGATTTATTAATTAACATGCACATCATGTGCCGATTAAAGATAAAGTTATTTTTAAAGATAATAGTTATCACTGTGTTAGAAAAAAAACACTGAATAGACATTACAAAAAAGTAGCTGCAATATAAGTAGCTTTAGAAAGAAATATTTTAATTCAACATACAAAAATACAAATAGCTAAATAGTGAAATATGAAGTTATTTTTAAAAAGAAAGGATACTCTAAATATAAAACTTAAAGCCCAGTAGGTGGTGGCAAATCATTAGTTCAATCGATTCGTTCAAAATGGCTGATTCATTCAGAAACGAATCAAGTGACTGCCTTTATGAACGGTTCACTGAGTCATTGATTCACTCGATTCGTTTAAAAACGTGGATTCATTAATGAAACACCGCTGTGTGTTGATCAAAGACGCACAACACTTCTCCTAGGGCTTTATTTTCATTGGTGAAATTACTGACAATGTGTCTAAAATGTAATCATTCACACCTTTACTTTATCTTCATTTTTAGGTAAAAACAATGATGATTCTGAAAGAAAACACGCAGTGTTATGTTATAGTAACTTTCCGCGCGCTTGTATTTTAGCCAGCGGTGCTGTTAATGTTATTAGCAAACAGTTTGCTCCATAAATTCAGTTGAACAGCATTAATTTGAAGAGGTTAAACTTTATCACTTGAGTGAATCTACACATGCATGTTAGGTGTTCTTGCTCCGTCTTTGAATGAGCGCTGTAGCATATTATTCAACCGACCAGGTGCTGCCAAAATTATATTTTAAAATCAGTCAGGGCTATAGAAATGCATATTAATATTTACAAGTAAATCTCCATATTATGCGAAGGCTAGCCTTCTTTCTATCTGACCCCATCAGGTGGGATAAAGCCTTCTTTAGGGAGGGGGGGTCAGACCCCCCCTGTAACTAATTACATATATTTTGTAATTAAATTACGTAATTCCGTTACAGGTAACTAGTTACTCCCCAACACTGACTGTAGAATAATAGCCTACATATGAAATGTTTGAATAGTTTGAGGTGAAGTAGCATGTCATCACAGGCTTCCAGTGTTTGACTCTTCTAACCTGTCAACAACCCATCGTCATATATTGTTTGTTAACGACTAATTAAAGTGATTCTGACCTCCCAGCCACTCAGAAGAGATGTTCTGCAGCAGTGTGAACGGGATGCAGAAGAAGGTGATGAGCAGGTCGCTGACGGCCAGAGAGCAGATGAAGATGTTGGTGGCGGTGCGCATCGCGCGTTTACGCACCACGATATAAACCACCAAACTGTTCCCCACCAGCGCCAGCGCGAAAATAATCACGTACATCACGACAAACGTGGTTTTGGCTCCGGCTGGGAGTTCTGGGATGTAAACCAGAGGCTGGATGTTGTATGTGTGGATGAATTCCTGACGGGAGAGGTTGTAGTACTGCAGGAGTTCCTGGAGAACCTCCGGAGTGATCTTCGCGGTGGCCGTCATCTCTGTAGAAGAGGACATGTCGATTTCCAGTTTATACTGATCACGTAGAAAGAGAAAAAGTCGAAATCCAGTGATCCGCTGAGGTTTAGGGAACTGGGATGTTCTGCTCCTTCTGCTGCTCGTGCGCGTCTGTGGGGAGCGCCAGCGCGCGCGCGCTAGTGTGTACTGTATCTGACAAGAATAGAGTACTTTTTTTTTTTTTTTTTTTTGGCCAACATTGTAATGTTGCTTAAAGGTTTGATTTCCACCTTATGAAGTCATCCTATATGTATATTTTTTTAAACTATAGTTAAACCATGGTAACCATAGTTTAACTATAGCATTTGTTGCAAAACTGTGGTTATACAAATGGTATAAAAAAAAAAAACATGGTTACTACACTATTACTACAATAAAACCATGGTTAATTTTCTGGTTACACTTTATTTTGATAGTCCACTGTAGACATAATACTAACTATAAGTAACCTTGCAACTACATATCAACTAATTCTCATTCATTTGCAACTACATGTCTACTAACTCTCAGAATAGACTGTTAGGTTAGGTTTAGGGTTTGGTATGTTGTATGTTGTGGACCCATCAAAATAAAGATATTAAGCAGACAGTCTACTAATACTCTAATGACTGCTAGTTGATATGTAGTTGCAAAGTTACTCACTTAGTAGAATGTCTAAAGTGGACTATCAAAATAAAGTGTTACCAATTTTTTTTTTTTTTTTTTACATTTCGCGTGTTTTACGCGAGATACGTCCTGTTACCAACAGTGTTGGGAAGTAACTAGTTACATGCAACTAAATTATGTAATTTCGTTACAAAATAAGGTTACAATTTATTTTAAGGAGTCCTTGTTAGAGTATAATTATACATTTAAATCTGATTTTTTTTTTTCACACACACCCACATACAGATTTAATTGATTTCTTTCATAAACTGCAGTGACTGCTCTAAAATATAAGACACCAGTGTTTCAGGAGTTTAGGACACAGAATAGGATACATGCTTATTCGATAACTGTTTTGTTTCTTATTTGAGTTTATGCATATGCTTTATTTTTTTTAAGATTAATTGTTTCAAGGCATTGTTAGATGCCAGTGTTTCCTGTCATAGCTGTGCAAAGATTTGATTTCAAAAATTTGTATTTAACCTCAGAATGAAGTTAGTACGTCTGATTTTGTGGTGGCTGTGCTTTAAAATGAAATAATTATAATCTTAATTCAAGTGATGAAGGATTTTGAAAGTCTGACAGTAATCAGTGTTGAGCACTACTCTAAGGTTAACCCTGCCTGGTTTACATGTTTGAAAATGATTAATAGTTGAAAGCATTAGAAATTTAGAGAAGTAATAAAAAAGTAATCAAATGTAATCAGTTACATTACTTCATTAAAGTAATTAAAATAGTTACACTACTTGTTACATTATAGATAGGGTAACTTGTAATCTGTAACCTGTTACATTTCCAAAGTAACCTTCCCAAACACTGGTTATTAAAATATGGTAACAAACATGTATCAAATTTTCAGTTCCTAATTTCGTTATTTTCTACCACTAAACGTTAAATAACATTCAAATTGAATTCCTAGGTTAAAAGTTGTAGTAATGTGAAATAAATGTCAGATGGGATTTCAAATAACATTTCCAGTCACATGCTGACTAGACTAGCATGTTTTGGTATACCATATGTTGGTACTACGTAGTTATTTGGGGTTTCTGTGGGTCTTAAAAGTTCTTATATTTATAGCAGAAATTCATGGTATTAATTAAACATTGCAGACGCTGCAGAAAAACAAGTATTTTTGTATTCCAGTAAATCCATTAAATCAATATCCTTGAGATGCAAAATGAACCTGAAGTCTTGTTTTCTGAGAAACTGAACAAAATTAAGCAGTTTATGCTTAAAACAAGAACTAATGTCTGTCAGTGGGGAATGAAAACTTGTTTTTCCTTTGAATTAAGTTGAGCCCATTGGCAGATATTTGTTCTTTTTTAGTCTTTCAATTTCAATTTATTTATTTTTTTCCAAGTAAATGTATCTTTATTTAGGCTATAATCGTTTGCACTGGAAAACAAGACAAAACTATAGGATAAACACTTTTTTGCACAGTGATCAGGAAAAAGATAATTCTATATTTTAGTATTTGGGAGCAGCGCTATTTAAGCATTAAGCTGTTTTTGTCATATCAATTAAAATAGAGATCTGTTGGAAATGACATTTTTAAACTTTTAAGCATTGCTAATACAACTCATTGTTTTCTCCCTAAACATTTAGACATTAAATAGCAGGAACATTAGGGGACATTCTGTGTTTGTCAGTCAAGTCTGTGTGAAAATTGATAATGCAATCAGCAGACTGAGGCTATTTGCCTTCCCACCGTGTTGTGTGGTGGGTGGACATGGTTGTGTTCATTTAAATTTGTTATATAATAGTTTATCTAATATGTTTAATGGGAAATGTGCCTTTGTTGCTTTACAAAAAGTAATTTCCAATTACTTCTGTGCGTCCTGTCTGCATGGGCCAATTTATCTCAGAGGAGTTGTAAATTGAGGTATTAGAGTGTGTTTTCATGCAGTAGCATATGTGGTGATGATACTTCAGAAGAACACACTACATGTGGTGCAGAAAATTGCAGCTGAGTGCTCATGACGTGCAAAAGTGGAGCTCACAATTGCCATGCATCAGAATGTGACACTGCATTGCAGTGGTTAGTTTAGAGACATGACCTGATTGATTCTTTGAGCGGCAAACAAATATATATGCTTTGTGTCGATTGACTTTTCTTTGTTTATTCTGGCCTTCGTATACACCGCAATGTTAAATTAAAAAAAATGCATGAACAAAAATACAAGCATACAACTGATAGAAGGTCTTAACATGTGAAAATTGTATGTTATGTGGTTTAGATTTTCTTTATTATCATTTCTCTTAAAAAAATGATCAGATACTTCAATCTGAAGGATGTTTTTAGAAGTGCCTCAGAGCACAAACTTAAAGGTTAATGCATTTACTTGCACTCACGGTTTAAAATAATGAGTAGGTTGAGTTGTTTTAGTCGTAATAGCTCTGCTATTGGAGCTTTAGTCTGGCTTTGTTCAGAGTCTCCAGGCAACGACAGCAAACATCAGAGGAACACAGTGAACTGAGGTGAGCTGTGTATTTCAGAGTATTCCTAATAATAAATTACACTACCTGTACAAAAACTGATTATTGCATGAATGAAGACTTGAAATACATTTTAAGAGAACTTTTGTGTGTCTAAATTGCTAAAAGGATGAAGTATTGTCTGTCAAAGGAAATGAGTGGAAATGCTTTTATCTCTGTGACTCCTGGTGAGCAGGACTGTGCATTTGGAAGGTTTTTAATTTTTCCTTCCAGAGATTATGGAGACTTCGGATGAGCAGGTGAATGAAGCTCCGCCGCAGTCGGGCCTGCGGCTCAGTCCTGAGTCTGTGCGTCAGGAGAAAGCGCTGTGTGAGACGCCGGGCACGAGCAGGACTTCCACTAGAGGCAGCCTTCGCTTCGGGAGCCTCAGCCATCATTCCTTCTTCTCCAGACACAATCCTCATCCTCACAGAGTCAGACATATGCAAGGTGAGCCGCTCCGGATACATAGACCTGCGTCTGCATGCATGTTCAAAAACACGTTCATGCTTGCATTTGTCAAAAAGCTTTCAGAAATCTGCTCTGGTCAAGATCAGACACTTCTTTTAATCATAATACCTTGATTATTTACACAATTACAAGGAATTAACAGGTTAAAGAGCTAGTTAGCAATTTTTCAGTGAGGGATTGACTGTAATCATGCATGAGGATGGGCAACTTCAAAATTTTGTAGTGTATTATTAAATTAAAATATATATGAACATGTATTTACATCAAGCTATATATGGCCACAAAGAAAGAAACAGTGCATTTAAAATATATTCATATTCAGGTTTCACATTTGTGTGTGTGTGTGTGTGTTTCAGCACTTTCAGATATGTAAGAAAAATGTATCAGGCATTATTAAATTCATATTGACTTTATATTGAAGCTCTTGTGTATTTAATTATTTTTAAATTTAATTTTAAGTGTTTTTCATTTAAGGTGTCTTTCAGTGTCACAATTATATATCAACTCAACTATATATAAACAACTTATATATCAAGTAAAAAATTGCAAAAAAAAAAAAAAGATTTTGACCAAACAAACATTAAATATCTGCCAGTGTGGCAGATATATATATATATATATATATATATATATATACTTCTCTATATATACTTCCATAAATATAGAGAAAACAAGTTAGTTTTTTTTACTTTTATGGCAAACATTTTTTTTTTATTTTTTTTTTTTATTTTAAGCATAAACTCACTTAATTTTGATATATTTTTCCAGATAACAAGACTTATGTCATTTTGATTCTGAATTAAATGTATCTTGATTTAAAAATGTTTAGATATTTGTACTGGGAAAAAAACAAGATAAAAATACTGAGGAAGAAAATAATTTTTACAGTGTAGATAATTTCGTTTATTTCATGTAGGTCCAAAAACACCAAAAAAAAAAAAAAAAAAGCAACTTTTGCATTTAATGCATGTGTGCAAAATATGATTATTCAATCCCATCAGATTTTCTTCATTAGATGGAGCCGTCAGTCAGTTGTAAACATCCTCTAAATTCATTCTTAATGTTACAGTAAATGCTAGACTTGTCATGACACTGCATTAGTGACAGAAAGTGTTGACACGTAATGAGTGATAAAAGCAAGGAGAACATATATTTTGCGATTAAAAGCATGCGGTCGGTAAATGCCTGCAAGATTAATATTTAGTACAAAACATTTATTTATCCTGTTGTCACAGCACTCGAGACTCACTGCACAGTAAAATATGCCTGTAGCAGCAGGACTGTTGACATAGAAGGCGTTTTGTGAGGTTTTAGGCTATTAGCATAATAAAGACACCTGAATCTATAAAAGCCCCGCATACGAGGAAAGTGCCAGCATGTTCATCTGTTCTCTGAATGACTTTAATGAAGAGTTACTGCATAAACACACAGTTTGTCCTCGCCAACAAATGTGACTGATTTGCATACTTCCAACGGCGAGTTCTTCACGCTGACTGCAAGAAAGTGTGAATAAGCAGGTGTGTGTTTAAAAACCTGCCCACAAGTTACTAATTTAGACCGTATTCAATGGTGATGGAGTGAAATCAAGCACCAACAGGCCTCGGTGTCTTTGGATATTCATGCGGCGCTCTGATAGCGTGCGGTGAGGTGCTGCTTTGGGCAACAGATGATTTATTTGCGACACGAGCATCTCACACCTCGCAGATTCTCATCACAGATGACTTTCCGCCTACCTTTGAATATTTCCTTTACTTTAGCAGCTGTTCATAACTTTGCCTTACTGTGATCCTGTGAAGAGCTTTGGCCACAGCAGGCGTTCAATGCATTTTAATACAGTGTTTGATCAGGCCTTGCATGGATGCATGGTTGCATGATCCCCCGCTGAATCCTGGGAGACTGATTACATTTCCAGCACAGATTTCTAATGGTGTCCTCTTTCTGCAGGGTTGAATGGTAAGCTGGTTTGTACGGTGAATGATGACTGGTACGGCTTCACTCCGCTCTGCCCGCATCCGCTCATTAAAAGTCAAGTGTCTGGGAGCCGTTCTTCTGCGTTTCTCACTCCTGAGATCGGCTCGGATCGCTCTGGACCACGAGCAGGTACAGATACCGAACACTAAACGCTGCTTTTGTGTTGCAGAGATACTTCAGACACCCAAAAATAATGTTTGTTCACCCTGATGTTGCACCAAACCCATATGACTTTATTTCTTCAGGCAACACAAAAGGAGATGCTAGCCTGAATATTCACAATCTGTCGAGCTCAGAAAAGCCTTTTGTGTCATTTTATGTGAGGAACTTAAATTTAGGTTAAAATTACGTTTTTTTGAGTGAAAACAACATTTGATGCATCAAACAGAATGACAACATTTTTACTTTTTACGACTTTTTACGCACTTCTACTTCTATTTATTGTAGGTATATATGCATATATTTTTTCTTCTTGTAAAATGTAAAAAAAAAAAAGGTTGAGAAAATATGCACATATAGAAAACTAAATAAATAGAAAGAGATTTAAATAAGAAATGTATGTTTGTGGAGGTAGTTATATATGCGCATAATGAATGTTTCAATGTTTTGAATGTTTTACAGAGAATCACCAATGCATGGCTTATTCTTTGTTTGACTTTGAATATAAAACTGGGATAGAAGGAAGTGTTTCGGCATAAAAAATACATGCATCACTTTCATCACTTTCAGTATCATGAGAAATAAACATTCTGCCAGATGTGCCAAAACAGCTGGTTGAGATTTTAAGGCTTAATTTAGAATTAATAAATGTATACTGTGTATATGTTGCACAATGTTGCACAAGCATGAATTGATACATTGTAACTTGAAAAAACAACAACAACTAATGTTCAGTTACTAAATGGTTACTATATGTGAGCCTGGAGCACAAAACCAGTTTTAAGTCGCCGGGGTATATTTGTAGCAATAGCCAACAATACATTGTATGGGTCAAAATTATCCATTTTTCTTTTATGCCAAAAATCATTAGGATATTAAGTAAAGATCATGTTCCATGAAGATATTTAGTAAATTTCTTACCGTAAATATATCAAAACTTCATTTTTGATTAGTAATATGCATTGCTAAGAACTTCATTTGGACAACTTTAAAGGTGATTTTCTCAATATTTAGATTTTTTTTTGCACCCTCAGATTCCAGATTTTCAAATAGTTGTATCTCGTCAATTTCGAAAAATTTTTGTTTTGTGGTCCAGGGTCACATATATACAACTTAATTAATATTTGTTGATCATCACCATGTTTGAGATTTGGGTGTTCAAGTTTTAGGTGCATCTTAATAACACATTGGCCTCTAGTTTTAAGAGGCAAATATTGCAATGCTCATATAATGTCTTAGGCATTGAAAATCAAACAAAAACATGTAAGATTGTAGTTCTTCTGGAACGTCTATTCCAATAAAATAAATAAATTCAAAAGCATATCAAAGGTATTTAAGTTTTCAGAAACGGTCATTTTAGTTGGACAGGATTAGTTCATTAGTTCATAAAAACAAACAAACAAGAGAAATAGGTTGCATTATTATTATTATTATTATTATTATTATTTATATATGAGTTAGGTGTACCTTTCCTTTTTTTCTTTTTTTTTAAAATACTTTTTTACTACCAAGCATTTAGCTATTTAGAATATCTTTAAAAAAATTAAAAAAAAAAAACCTCCAGAAAATGATCCTAAAATATAAATAGGTGTTCATTTTCCCTTTTCAATATTCTCATTTCTGTTTCTTCCTCTCTCCTTCATCTCTCATGTCTTTCCACAGCTCTGATTTCTGAAAGCTGGCGTGAGGAACTGAAGGATTTGGCCACTAAAGTCAGTCTTTCAGCGGCGGCTGAGACCCAGCAGGACAAGAGAGAGGTACTTGACCTTTTACTTGCTGTAGGCATCACAAATTATGCATGAATTATATTCAGAACCGCATGAGCAGGAAGAGAGAAAGCAGCGTTTCTGAAAGGATGGAGTGATTGTCAGCAGAGATGATAGAAACTTCTCATCTTAAGAGTGAAGCACTCGGCCGAACCGCAGTAAAGCCCAGTGCTCGTTATAATTCATCCACACACTAAGCTTTAAAGCTTTACTTCATTCCTGCTGTAACACCTACATCAAACATTTGTTTTTTACGCTTTTAAATCACAATGGCACATCCCGCAATGCAAAACTCAGCTGTCAGGAGAGCACAAGAGGCTTTGAGCACAACACACACAATCCAGAAATTTGATCCGTTTCTTCAGACTGTGTACAGTAACAGAGTCAGATATTAACCAGGTTTTGGTGCATAATGCAAAATCATTTCTTGTTAATATGTAAGATTTTATACATTTTGCATTCTAGGCCAATATCTTGTGCATCTTTTCTTTTCTTTTTTTTTTTTAAATTTACTTCCCAAATGACTTGAAATCTGAAAAATAAATAAAAATCAGATTTCATGAAATGACTGTAGAAGGTCATAGGTGTGATTGCTAGTGAATGCATGAACTGATAAAAAATGCATTTAATGCAATGCAATGCACAATGTTTGTTTGTTTATTGATTTGATTGATTCACTGATTTGTTTTGTTTTTTAGCATTTTAGGATGCACTGATTTTATACATACATTTTTAATTCTGTGATATTGATTCAAATATGATAAACTGTATTAAAACAAAGCAGAAATTAGGCCTACTGCACTCTTATTAATAGCTGAAATCATAATCAAATCAGCCAAGATATTTAATTTAAAAAAACAAAGGCATGATTTGATTGATTTTGTGTTAGAGTTTAAATTCTAATATTGTCAACTTTGTGTGAATTATGGGAGTAAGTTCTGTTAAACTGTAAACAATTAGCAATTGCTCTATGAATGCAATAATAAGCATTTTCAAAAACTGGGTACAACAAGCTACATTATGTTGTGTGTTATCATTTTTCAAGATGATTTCAGTCATTTTAACAGATAACAAATATACAGCATTCCACATTCCAGTGAACACGGCTAATGGGGATTAGAAGCAAAAAGAGGAGACCTTTACATTTAAAGCATCCCTGTGAAAACAAACCTGAAAGAGTATTTGGGAAGAAAAAAACAGATATCCTTTGTGCATTCCAGTTCATTATCCATGGGATATATTGTAAATTAAATCAGGAAAGCAGAGCACAAATGTGCAGTATATTTAGTCTTTTTTAGTATTGTTATACACTCTCAGAAATAAAGGTACAAAAGCTGTCAGTGGGGCGGTACCTTTTCAAAAGGTACATGTTTGTACCTAAAGGGTCCATTTCGGTACCTTAAAGGTACATATAAGTGTACCTTTTGAAAAGGTACGGCCCCAGTGACAGCTTTTGTACCTTTATTTCTGAGAGTGCAGCACACTGTAAAGGAAAAATGAAAATAATGAGGATAATAATGCAGCGCAGTGAAAAGAGATCTTCCACAGATATTCTTGTTATACATTCTCCTTTCGTCTGAAAATACAAAATGAAGGAAAATGTTCAGCTCATTCAGTCAAACTGATAGATAAGGATTATTTGTAGCACATCTTTATGATTTGAAATGATTTGTTTCAGTCTTTTTGAGTAGAACTTCCCCAAACAGGAGGTGCCTCCCATAATTTAAAATGCATTAGGCTCATTTGAAAAAAGGTGGATTGATTCACATGCATTGTGTTTAACATTCTGATCTGGATGAATGGACATATTATATTAGATGATGCAGAATGAATCATATACTGTATATGTTGTTGGAGACGCCTGAATTCAGCCAGTCTTTGTGTTTGTCTGTGAATAAACTCAAAGAAACGGTCAGATGAGGAAGTTCCTCGCAGGAAGACGCAGTATTCGGCGCAGTCCGGCCGGATCATCCCTGCCTCGTCCTGGGGAGGGAAGAAGCGCAGCAGCAGGACTTCACACAAACGAGCCCAGCGATGGCAGACGCAAACCCTGGAGGGAGTGGAGCTCAAGGTAACTCACCTGTTCTGGCTTACTGACCTTCTGAATGCATGCTGAACTCGTGCACAGCACAGCTTGATAGTAACATAAATTCCAACCTTTTTAATTAAAATTGCCAGTCTTAATATTTGTAAAGGCATCACCTGATTTATACGACAGATTGCATGTGGTGTTCAGGTCACGTCATAATTTGCTTTAATTACAGTTAATTAAGGTTAAAACTCAATTGATTTTTTGAGTCGTCAGAAGTTACGTCTCTATGGAAACACTCTGCAATACGAAATAGCATTAATTTGCCTCTTGCAAAGCATTTCAGAACAAATTAAGTGCATGAATGGACTCAAATAAAATACCAAGCAGAAATACACAACTGGTCAAACGTTTGGATTAAGGTTTCTTAGAGTTTTTTTTGAAAGATGTCTCTTCTGCTCACCAAGATTGAATTATTTGATCAAAAATACAAAATATTGTGAAATATTATATTGTTTTCTGTTTGAATATATTGTAAAATGTAATTTGTTCCCGTGATGCAAAGCTGAATTTTCAGCATTATTACTGCCATCATAGCAACAAATTAAAATATAGTTTTAAAATGTATTCTGATAGAAAACAGTTGTTTTGAAATATTACTGTTTTTACTGTATTTTTGATTAAATAAATTCAGCCTTGGTGAGCAGAAGAGACTTCTTTCTTAATTAGTCCAAACATTTGGCTGAAAGAGTATGATATTTGTACTCTCAATGCAATGTACTCAACTTTTCTTTGTGATGAATAAACTGTGGTCGTTTTCTTTGACTTATTTGATCAGACTGCCAAAACTTTATACATTTCTATACAAAATTGGAGTAAAAAGTATATTTATTGCACTTGCTGAATTAAGCATGCAATATGATGCGGATAACCATGTAGCAAACTGCAAATTGAAATTATGAAAATACAATGAAGTCTGCAATCTATACAGTGTGCTGATAATTAAGCTATAATTGAATTAATAATTCAGAACACAGTGTGTGAGGACAGATCCTGAAGCTCTTCTTGTTTGCTCATTTTCGATTTAAGATATGATGAATAGGAAAACGGGCACAGACTGCATGCCAAAGAAATGTAATAAGCAATTCAAATATTTAATTACCATTCCATAATTTCAATATTTGGTTAGCTGCTTTTATTCAGTCCTGTGGGAATGAGCTGCTGGTATCAGTGTGTTCGCTCTCTCTCTCTCTCCAGGGTTATTAAAGTTATTCTCATTTTCATTCATTTTTATTTAGTTGAACTTGATGTACTAAATTGACTAAAATGGAAATAAAAATGAATAAAAAGCTAACACAAAAGACAACAAAGTTACTGAAACTTTGTATAATAATATCTCAATGCAATCTGTATTTCTCAGGTGCTGGAGCTCTTGTGTCAGATCCTGCAGACTGATTCTCTCTCGATGGTTCAGCAGTGGCTTTTGTTGGCGAGTGTCAGAGGTGACCATTTTCCCTTTGATTTAATTGATTGATTTATTAGCAGCTAACCAAATAACTGACACATGGTGAATGTTTTGCTTTAAAGAGCATTTAAAGCATTCATGCTACTATCCTAAACACTGACAAAATGAAGTTCTTCCCAGAAGACAGACTGAAAGTACTGATGACTTCTAAAGGCTTCAAAGTTTGCTTCTATTGTTCTAATGCAACTTACAAACACTGTAGATATTCAGGAGATGCATGAAATTATGAAGAACCTGAGGAAAGGAAAAGAAGATGTGTTCAAAAACACAGTCATAAAGTGAATTGCTCAGAATATTTTAGCTTTATATAAATAAGTGACATCCCTGTTGACTTCACATTGATCTTTGAAATAGAAAATTCTTTGTTAAATTTTAAATGCTAGAGATGCTTATGCAAACATAAAATGCAGTTGCTGTTAATATTTTAATTATTATTTCATTGCAATTATGTAATCAAACATCTTCATGCATGTGCAACACTGCATATGTACAATAAGGAAACATCTCCTTGTGGAATTCAGAGAAAAAAGTCAGAATAAAGTCAGAACTTACTTATAAACTTAAAATTCCGAGATGCAAACTCAGAATTGCGAGATATAAACTCAGGATTGCAAGAGATAAACTCAGGATTGCGAGCTATAAACTCAGGATTGCAAGAGATAAACTCAGGATTGCAAGAGATAAACTCAGGACTGGAAGAGATAAATTCAGGACTGGAAGAGATAAATTCAGGATTGCAAGATATAAACTCAGAATTGCTAGAGATAAACTCACAATTGTAAAATATAAACTCAGAATTGCGAGATATAAACTCAGAATTGCTAGAGATAAACTCAGGATTGCAAGAGATAAACTCAGGATTGCGAGCTATAAACTCAGGATTGCGAGAGATAAACTCAGGATTGCAAGAGATAAACTCAGGACTGGAAGAGATAAATTCAGGATTGCAAGATATAAACTCAGAATTGCTAGAGATAAACTCACAATTGTAAAATATAAACTCAGAATTGCGAGATATAAACTCAGGATTGCGAGATATAAACTCAGGATTGCGAGCTATAAACTCAGGATTGCAAGAGATAAACTCAGGATTGCGAGATATAAACTCAGGATTGCGAGTGATAAACTCTGTATTGCGAGCTATAAACTCAGAATTGCGAGATATAAACTCAGGATTGCAAGAGATAAACTCAGGATTGCGAGCTATAAACTCAGAATTGCGAGCTATAAACTCAGTATTGCAAGAGATAAACTCAGGATTGTGAGATATAAATTCAGGATTGCGAGATATAATCTCAGGATTGCAAGAGATAAACTCAGGATTGTGAGAGATAAACTCAGAATTGCGAGCTATAAACTCAGGATTGCAAGAGATAAACTCAGGATTGTGAGATATAAATTCAGGATTGCGAGATATAATCTCAGGATTGCAAGAGATAAACTCAGGATTGCGAGATATAAACTCAGGATTGTGAGAGATAAACTCAGGATTGCAAGAGATAAACTCAGAATTGCGAGATATACTCAGAATTGCCAGATATACTCAGAATTGTGAGATATAAATTCAGGTTTGTGAGAGATAATCTCAGGATTGCAAGAGATAAACTCAGGATTGCAAGAGATAAACTCAGAATTGTGAGATATAAACTCAGGATTGCGAGAGATAAACTCAGGCTTGTGAGATATAATCTCAGGATTGCAAGATATAAACTCAGGATTGCAAGAGATAAACTCAGGATTGTGAGATATAAATTCAGGATTGCGAGATATAATCTCAGGATTGCAAGAGATAAACTCAGGATTGTGAGAGATAAACTCAGAATTGCGAGCTATAAACTCAGGATTGCAAGAGATAAACTCAGGATTGTGAGATATAAATTCAGGATTGCGAGATATAATCTCAGGATTGCAAGAGATAAACTCAGGATTGCGAGCTATAAACTCAGGATTGCAAGAGATAAACTCAGGATTGCAAGAGATAAACTCAGGACTGGAAGAGATAAATTCAGGATTGCGAGATATAAACTCAGAATTGCTAGAGATAAACTCAGGATTGCAAGAGATAAACTCAGGATTGCGAGCTATAAACTCAGGATTGCAAGAGATAAACTCAGGATTGCAAGAGATAAACTCAGGACTGGAAGAGATAAATTCAGGATTGCAAGATATAAACTCAGAATTGCTAGAGATAAACTCACAATTGTAAAATATAAACTCAGAATTGCGAGATATAAACTCAGGATTGCGAGATATAAACTCAGGATTGCGAGCTATAAACTCAGGATTGCGAGCTATAAACTCAGGATTGCAAGAGATAAACTCAGGATTGCGAGATATAAACTCAGGATTGCGAGTGATAAACTCTGTATTGCGAGCTATAAACTCAGAATTGAGATATACTCAGAATTGCGAGATATAAACTCAGGATTGCAAGAGATAAACTCAGGATTGCGAGCTATAAACTCAGAATTGCGAGCTATAAACTCAGTATTGCAAGAGATAAACTCAGGATTGTGAGATATAAATTCAGGATTGCGAGATATAATCTCAGGATTGCAAGAGATAAACTCAGGATTGTGAGAGATAAACTCAGAATTGCGAGCTATAAACTCAGGATTGCAAGAGATAAACTCAGGATTGTGAGATATAAATTCAGGATTGCGAGATATAATCTCAGGATTGCAAGAGATAAACTCAGGATTGCGAGATATAAACTCAGGATTGTGAGAGATAAACTCAGGATTGCAAGAGATAAACTCAGAATTGCGAGATATACTCAGAATTGCCAGATATACTCAGAATTGTGAGATATAAATTCAGGTTTGTGAGAGATAATCTCAGGATTGCAAGAGATAAACTCAGGATTGCAAGAGATAAACTCAGAATTGTGAGATATAAACTCAGGATTGCGAGATAAACTCAGGCTTGTGAGATATAATCTCAGGATTGCAAGATATAAACTCAGGATTGCAAGAGATAAACTCAGGATTGTGAGATATAAATTCAGGATTGCGAGATATAATCTCAGGATTGCAAGAGATAAACTCAGGATTGTGAGAGATAAACTCAGAATTGCGAGCTATAAACTCAGGATTGCAAGAGATAAACTCAGGATTGTGAGATATAAATTCAGGATTGCGAGATATAATCTCAGGATTGCAAGAGATAAACTCAGGATTGCGAGATATAAACTCAGGATTGTGAGAGATAAACTCAGGATTGCAAGAGATAAACTCAGAATTGCGAGATATACTCAGAATTATGAGATATACTCAGAATTGCGAGATATACTCAGAATTGTGAGATATAAATTCAGGTTTGTGAGAGATAATCTCAGGATTGCAAGAGATAAACTCAGGATTGCAAGAGATAAACTCAGAATTGTGAGATATAAACTCAGGATTGCGAGAGATAAACTCAGGCTTGCGAGCTATAAACTCAGGATTGCAAGAGATAAACTCAGGATTGCTAGAGATAAACTCAGGATTGCAAGAGATAAATTCAGGATTGCGAGCTATAAACTCAGGATTGCAAGAGATAAACTCAGAATTGTGAGATATAAATTCAGGTTTGTGAGAGATAATCTCAGGATTGCAAGAGATAAACTCAGGATTGCAAGAGATAAACTCAGAATTGTGAGATATAAACTCAGGATTGCGAGAGATAAACTCAGG
The DNA here is from genome assembly GCF_012432095.1 of Onychostoma macrolepis. NCBI lineage: Eukaryota > Metazoa > Chordata > Actinopteri > Cypriniformes > Cyprinidae > Onychostoma > Onychostoma macrolepis. The sequence continues at coordinate 1,591,826 of NC_081166.1, read as the reverse complement.
CTTGTGAGAGATAAACTCAGGATTGCAAGAGATAAACTCAGAATTGAGAGATATACTCAGAATTGCAAGATATAAATTCAGAATTGCGAGATATAATCTCAGGATTGCAAGATATAAACCCAGGATTGCAAGAGATAGACAGAATTCTGTTTATATCTTGGAATTCTGACTTTTTCCTCTCAGAATTAAAAGAAAAATGTCAGAATTGTGAGATTAAAAAGTCACAATTACATACGATTTTATCCTGTGACGAAAACAGGCTTGCATATTTCTGTGCGTTTAATTAGTCATGAGAAAAAACTGTTTTGTTTGCACTTTGCCTCAATTTATTCAAGTTCCTCACGAGATCATCTCTTTAAATAATCACCACCACCACCAACAAAAATACATAATGCAGTACAAACACAGCAGGGCAGCACAAATTATCCTATTAGCTTCCATTATGGAAACATCTGTGAGTTTAACACTTGGACATGGGCCGCTTGTGTCCTGCAGAAGGATGTGCCAATGAAGGCTCATTAGATGTGTTTCTGCTCTCAGAGAAAGAGCTGGTTCAGGGGTTACTCCAGCAGGCCATGGCTGACTCCAGCTCTCTGACCCAGCAGACATCTGGATCTGAACTTCTGCCTCTGACGTCTGAAGATCTGCCTGATCACGTGTTCCTCGACTCGTCTGTCAGCTGCAGGAAGAGCATGTACGTGTTTCCAGCAGAGTTTAGTGGTGCTGTCTTATATTATTGGTAGAATACTGTTCCATCATTCCATCATCTATCTGTCTGTTTGTCTGCCTGTCTATCAATCAATCAATCAATCAATCAATCAATCAATCATCTATCTATCTATCTATCTATCTATCTATCTATCTATCTATCTATCTATCTATCTATCTATCTATCTATCTATCTATCTATCTATCTATCTGTCTGTCTGTCTGTCTGTCTGTCTGTCTGTCTGTCTGTCTATCCATCTCTCTGTCTGTCTGTCTATCTATCTATCTATCTGTTTATCCATCTCTCTATCTGTCTATCTATCCATCTCTCTGTCTGTCTGTCTATCCGTCTGTCTATCCATCTCTCTGTCTGTCTGTCTATCCATCTCTCTGTCTGTCTGTCTGTCTGTCTGTCTGTCTGTCTGTCTGTCTGTCTATCTATCTATCTATCTATCTATCTATCTATCTATCTGTCTGTCTGTCTGTCTGTCTGTCTGTCTGTCTGTCTGTCTGTCTTTCTGTCTATCCATCTCTGTCTGTCTGTCTGTCTATCTATCTGTCTGTTTGTCTATCTATCTGTCTGTCTGTCTGTCTGTCTGTCTGTCTGTCTGTCTGTCTGTCTGTCTGTCTGTCTGTCTTTCTGTCTATCCATCTCTCTGTCTGTCTGTCTGTCTATCTATCTGTCTGTCTGTCTGTCTGTCTGTCTGTCTGTCTGTCTGTCTGTCTGTCTGTCTGTCTGTCTGTCTGTCTGTCTGTCTGTCTGTCTGTCTGTCTGTCTGTCTGTCTGTCTGTCTGTCTGTCTGTCTGATCTGGCCACAGCCATATCACCCTGCAGCCCAAGACCGGTTGCCCATGGAAGCTAAGCAGGGCTGAGCCTGGTCAGTACCTGGATGGGAGACCTCCTGGGAAAACTAGGTTGCCGTTGGAAGAGGTGTTAGTGAGGCCAGCAGGGGGTGCTCACCCTGCAGTCTGTGTGGGTCCTAATGCCCCAGTATAGTGACGGGGACACTATACTGTAAAAAAGCACCGTCTTTCGGATGAGATGTTAAACCGAGGTCCTGACTCTCTGTGGTCATTAAAAATCCCATGACACTCATCGTAAAGAGTAGGGGTGTAACCCCGGTGTCCTGGCCAAATTCCCTCCACTGGCCCTTGTCAATCATGGCTTCCCAATAATCCCCATCCACTTGATTGGCTCTACGACACTCTCTCCTCTCCACCTGTAGCTGGTGTGTGGTGAGCGCACTGGCGCCGTTGTCCTGTGGCTGCCGTCGCATCATCCAAGTGGATGCTGCACACTGGTGGTGGTTGAGGAGAGACCCCCACACATGATTGTAAAGTGCTTTGGGTGTATTGCAATACACAATAAAGCGCTATATAAATGCCTCATTCATTCATTCATTCATTCTGTCTGTCTGTCTGTCTATCCATCTCTCTGTCTGTCTGTTTATCCATCTGTCTGTCTGTCTGTTTATCTATCTATGCAGTGTACTAATTCCTCTCTCTAAAAAGTATTGCACTACTCATTATTAATTACTTTCTAAATCACATATCAGCCTCAACCAGTTCAACAGTACAAGGACAGACATGAAATGCTCTTTTTGTTCATTCAAATAAACAATATAAAATTGCAATATTATTCTTAAAATGAGCAAAGAAAATTGTGTTGATGTTTTATGTAGAATTGTTCTGTAGTATATACAGTATTTAATGCAGTTACATCAAGAGTAACTGTAATTAAATTACAGAAATATTAAGAGTAATCCCTTATATGACGTTTTCAAGGTACAGTAATTAATTACTTAGCAATGCATTACACTCAACATTGCTATTAACTAACAAGAAACTCTGATTAACAAATAAGCTAATCAGTACTAATAAATTAGCTAATCAGTACTATTTTTGTAAATACTTCTCAGAGAAAAAACTAAAAACAGTTTCATAATGCAAATGGAAATTAATTCTACAGTGCAAAAATGTATTTCTTACTCAATTTTCCCCTTTTTTGTTATTGTTTTTTATTTTCCAATACAAATCTAATTTATCTATCTAGAAACTTAAATCAAAATTAAGTGAGATTATGCTTAAAATAAGCAAAAATATGTCATTGAGGTCAGAAAAATAATCGTATAGTGTTTTTTTGTTTTTTTAATGACACTGTCAGCAGATATTTTTCTTGTTTTAAACACAAACTCACTTAATTTTGATGTTTTTAATAATATCTGAAGTTATTTTGCTTATTATTTCACAAATAATAGCAAAAAAATATAATTTTTAAAAATTTCATTAATAATTAATAATTATTTGAAACAGAAAAGCATGATAACTCCCAAGTAAAGTTGTCATTGTAAGCGTTTGAGGATTTTGTAATGGTTGTTTTTGGACAGTAATTCCTTCTGAAAGATAATTACTAATCATGAACTAGTAGTGCTATCGCTGACTAATTTGTTAATTGTAGTTTCTTGTTAGTTAATATTAGTTACTACAATGTCAATACCGTGTTACTCATTTATTCCTGAGTAGTTATTAATTAATGATGGAGCAGTATTCTGAAGTATTACCCTATTTTTCTTATCATCATATGGTGATATGACTATGATTATGAATGTTTCAAGACTTTATTATCTTTCATTTGCACAGTTCACATCCCGAAGAGACATTACAGGTCAAACCAGGTGAGGCTTCTGTACTTGCGTCAGATGTATTGTGTGCTGATGTGAACTGGACCGTTATTAATACGCCGTTGTCATTCTGAGAGATTGAGTTCATGACTCCACGTGGGCTGGTTTTGGCAGAGAAGAGTAATGTTGCTCTCAGCTTTTATTAAAAGACAATTTGGCTCCATTTCAAACTCTTGTGAGCCACTTTCCTGCTGAATCACGTTTCAAATGTGCTTCAACACCTGGCTGGGATTTTCAAGTCAACTCAAAGACTTTAATTAGTGGATTTAAGTGGAAGTGGAACTAGAACTAAACGCTGTAGGAAAGTGACTCTTCAGAACTGAGATGGAGGACTAATGTTTACATAGACAGCTACACTCTTAAAAATAAAGGTTTATTTATTGGCATTTGCAGCTTTAACATTCATGTAACCTTTACAATGCACAAGATGTTCTTTAGATTATTCAAATGTTAAAAATTGTTATTTTCTAGTGTTAGTAGATTTTTAAGTATTTTGCCCACATTTTTCTCTAGTTTGCAGTCTGGAGGAGTTGACGCTAATAGAGTATGTTGGACACAGACTCTGGTTTTTAGTGTCAGACTATGATTCCATCCAGTCAGCGAAGATTGAATGTTTTTGATATTTTGAGACAATCTTAGAACACACTTTGTTTTCATCTGTCCTGTGTCTCCTAGCAACTATGCACACGTTTCTTGTTTGTTGTTGGTAGTGTTTGCTCCTCTGTAATCACTTACAAAGTGGGCTGTGATGCCTAGTGTTTTAAAATATATTGTGTATTCCAGCCTTAAAGGAATAGTTCAAAATTACATTTAAAATTAGAAAATTAATCAGATTTGGAGAAATGTGTCTCTGCATCAGTGTCTCAGCAATGGATGCTCTGCAGTGAATGGGTGCCGTCAGAATGAGAGTCCAAACAGCTGATAAAAACATCACAATAATCCACACCACTCCAGTCCATCAGTTAACATCTGGAGAAGACAAAAGCTGAAACACATCCATCAAGATGTTTTTAACTAAAACACGAGTCCATAATCCATAATAACGCTTTCTCCAGTGAAAAAGTGTTCTGGTCTGAATCAGGAGAGAAATCTGCACAGATCAAGCAGCGCTTACAAGCCAAAACAGCTCTAAACAAATTTGTGGCTGGATTTTGATGTGCGACTTTTTCAGTGGAGGAAGTGTTATTATGGATTATGGACTTATTATTATTGTGATGTTTTTATCAGCTGTTTGGACTCTCATTCTGACGGCACCCATTCACTGCAGAGCATCCATTGCTGAGACACTGATGCAATCACACATTTCTCCAAATTTGATGAAGAAACAAACTCATCCTAATCTTCGATGGCCTGAGGGTGCAGAACATTTTCCGCAAAATTTAATTTTTGGGTGAACTGTTCCTTTAAGAAAAGTAGACAGAGACAGTACAAAAACAGTAGAGAACAATGGGTAATGTCATATATAATAGAACTGAACTAGAGCTTTTTAAATACTGAATGAATTATATTTATAATTGACATTGCTATCGAGTCATCTTGAATTGTTTTTTTCTCACACATTCAGTGTGATGCATTATGTGATGTCTTCTTGAAGGATATGTGCAATGCTGCTTTAGTATATTCTGATAAACATAAAAATAAATTAAGAAAACAGAAGGCAAACATTCAGTTTTTAATTGGACTGACCTATTTTAACAACATCACCTACGTTTTGGAACAGAGCTCTTGTTTAGCCTTCTATCACCATGCTGTTTGTCTCTGAGCGTCTCTTTCTGTTCTAGAGCGGTTCGGAGAGGCAGAAGTTTTCACGCTGTACCCAGAAAACACATAATGCTGCTGCTGCCGCTGCTGTCATGAACACAACATCTGCACCTCATGAAGTAATTAGCTCATTTAGCATCGTAGTGCAATGCAATGTTAATTTTTCATTTCCTGTTAATAAAGCATACAAACAGGTATTTTTCTTGAGCGTATTTATTTTCTATGGGAGTCACGTCTCTTGTGAAATGCCATGAGTCAGGCAGCAAATTAAACAATTTAGACAATTTAGAGCTTGAATAACAATATTTGCATGGAAGATTTAATATACTGAAGTGCTTTAACACAAATATGAGCTGCACATTTCTTCTAGAAGACCTTCAATTTCCATTACTGTGCATTATTGTAATCACAGTTGGTATATGGTATTAATTTAAAATAATTGATAATCATGTTTTGAATCCAGAACATTCAGTTAAAGTATTGTTAGGCAAAAATTCTGTCATCATTTACCCATGAATGTTATGTTGCTATAACACTATTTTCATTGTTCACTGTTGTAATTGTACGCAGCAATGCTGCATTTGCTTTGGCAACACAAATGTCAAAATATTTGCAACGCCAAACACCCCCTAAAAACTGAAATGTAAAACTACTCATGATTTCAGTCATACAACTTGATTCACTATGATTCTCAGTGATTAGCGAACTAAATTATATATATGTATATATTAGGGCTGTCTAAATCGATTAATTGTGATTAATCAAGTAAGTTTGTGTTTACATAATATATGTGTGTGTACTGTATATATTATATAAAAACACACACATACATGTATATATAATATAAATCTTACATAAATATGAATATACATGTAAATATTTCTTAAATATATACATGCATGTATGTGTATTTATACATATATACAATACACATATTATGTAAAAACAAAAAAATATATATTTTGGATACTCTTAATATATATATATATATAATTTTATTTGTTCATAATTTTGGCAATCTTCACTCAAAACCTGAAGTACATGAGCTCAGATCAATGAGGCCTGCGTGACGAGAAATTTATTTATTTATTTTTTTTTAAAGGGTGATCATTTTTAACTAAGGAAAAACAAGTGTAAAAGGGTGGAGAACCCCCCCAAAAAAGTACTAAAATTATCCATTTTTAGGGGGTGTTATACTATGTGTGAGCAAAGTCAGTAAGTTTTAGTTTTAAGTTAGTGTTTTCGGGGAAAAATGACTCAACCTGCTATAACAACATGCTTTCTTTGTGCATATCACAGTCCAAGCAGTTTGCTCTTGCAGTGTTTGACTCCATGTTAAAATCTCTGAAGCTTGTTTGCAGACTTTGGCAAATCTGAGGAGAGTCCGAGACAATATTGATGCTCCTCTGAAACTCGTGTGAGATTGCAAGGGTTTTCTCATTTGAGATGCAGCAAACATTTAATCTCATCGGCGTTCAGGACAAACAGCAGCGCTATTGTTTTATTTCCCATGAGTGAGTTATTGAGCAGCTGCTGTTCTGATCTGGTTCTGATTCTACATGCATGTAACCACGGCGACGGGCTCAGACCTGATCATGTGTTGCGTCTGTTGCCAAAATAAGAAAACTGATTTTCTTTTAGTGCAAACACCACTGAAGGCACAATCTCACTACGGACGTTGTGGAATGAGAACGGCTGTAATGGAGGGTTGTCATCTTCACCCTTACATTTCTATTCGTACCTCATTATTCAGACTGTATAATCATCATATATCCCTCTGTAATGAGGTGACATTTTTTCTGTGATTTTAGGGGAGTGAATAATGAAAGTCTGCAGAGCGGAGCATCTTTTGCATGCTTTATTCTTTCTTTAATTGAATTGTCAGTTTCTAAACTTTACCTCGCGGATGCAATCAGAACGAGTGCTGGGAAATCAGACATCAGGAATAAAACCGAGCGCATTAGTGCATGAACGTCTAAAAGCAGCTCTTTCTGTCAGTGCATTGAAGTCTTTTACACTCGCTCCTGTGTTTCAGACAGATTCACACTCTGGCCATCAATATAGAGCTCTGTTTCTCACACAAAGGCTTATGTAACTTCAGAAGACATGAATATTAGTCATATTTTATCTTATGACTTCTCACAGACAGTGTTTGTACCTCAAAGGAAGCTTGTTTCAGACCCAAAACAGTGCATTTAATGATCCGGGAGAAATGAGCCCTCAGAAGTGCACACTTCAGTGTACACTAAACCCAACCTCATGCGCAAATCCCTTCTGGAAGCAGCAGGAGATGTTTTGCTCTTTTGCAATAATGTATGTTGTAAATGTCATCTTGAAAAGCTTCTGTTTCACTTCAAGATCTCAGGGACTGAATGCATCAGTTTGATCAAAGATGTGACATTAATACGTGAATGTGAAGAGCTTGATGTATAACTGACTTTCTTTTAAAGAATGATAAATAATATCTGATTTCTAAAGTTATTCATGGGTGAATCTCACAATACCAGTCAAAAGCCTGTCCAAGATATTATTTACATTATTTACCCAAATTCAATTCTAATTCTATATTCAATTCAATGCTTAGGTCCTTCCACAATATTTTAATTGGATTAAGGTTTGGACTTTCCAAAACATTAACTTTGTTCTTCTTCAACCATTCTTTGGTAGAATGACTTGTGTGCTTGTGGTTGTTGTCTTGCTGCATGACCCACGTTCTCTTGAGACTCTGTTCTTAAACAGATGTCCTGACGTTTTCCTTTAGAATTTGCTGGTATAATTCAGAATTCATTGTTCCATCGATGATGGCAGGCTGTGCTGGCCAAGATGCAGCAAAACAGGCCCAAGCCATGATACTACCACCACCATGTTTCACAGATGGGATGAGATCCTTAAGCTGGAATGCAGTGTGTTCATAACAGCTTCTCATTTAAACCAATAAGTTCTATTTTGGTTTCATCCATCCATTAAACCTTTCTCCAATAGTCCTCTGGCTTGTCCACATGATCTTTAGCAAGCAATTTTCTTTTTGCAGAACTGTGGCTTTCTTCTTGCAGCTCTGCTATGCACACCATGGTTTCTCAGCGTTCTCCTGATGCTGGGCTCATGAACATTAGCCGATGTGAGAAAGGCCTTTAGTTGCTTAGAAGTTACCCTTAAGAACTTTTGCAACCTCGCAGACTATTATGCGTTCTGCTTTGGAGTGATCTTTGTTGGTCGACCGCTTCTCGGGAAGGTAACTGGTCTTTTTGTACACAATCTGTCTGACTGTGGATTTGTGGAGTCCAAACTCTTTAGAGATGGTTTTGTAACCTTTTCTAGCCTGATGAGCAACATCAACTCTTTTTCCGTGGTTTTGTTTGTGACATGATTCACTTCCACAAACATGATCAGACTTTGATAGATCCCTGTTCTTTGAATAAAACAGGTGACGTACTGACATTTGATAGTCACCGACTGAAAACACCTCTGCACAGACGGACTCTAATTTCACCTTTAAATTAACTGCTAATCCAAGAGATTCACATACTTTTGCCACTCACAGATATGCAATATTTGATCATTTTCCTGAATAAATAAATGACAAAGAAAATATTTTTGTCTCATTTGTTTGATTGGGTTCTCTTTGTCTACTTTCTGGACTTCTGATTACGTTTTGAGTCATATTTATGCAGAAATATAGAAAATTCTAAAGGGTTCACAAACTTTCTAGCAGCACTGTATATGCACACACACACACACACACACACACACACACTCAAAAGTACAGGTTCTTTATTGGCATCAATGGTTCCACTAAGAACCTTTACCAGGAACCTTTTCATTGCACAAAGGCTCTTTACAGTGAAAATATGCTTCTTTAGATTATTAAAATGTTCTTCACACTAAGAAAAAACGGTTCTTTAAGAACTGTTCACTGAAAGGTTCACTGAAACCAAAACTGGTCCTTTCTTTTTAAGAGTATATATATATATAACTATATAGTGTGGAAAATGCAGTGTAAAAAAATGTTGCTGCCATTAGTTTTCATTTCTCAAAACCTTTTTTTTTTGTTATGATAAATTAAAAAAATATAATGTTCAACCTTGACTTAATTATAGATTAACAATCATTATTTATGGAAGCTCATTTCCAACAATAAATAAAAAATATAAGTCATTGTGACTTTTTTCTCACATTTTTTTCTTTATAATTGCATGATATAAACTTGCACTTCTAAGAAATAAATTCACAATTGTGAGATGAAAAGTTAGATTACCTTTTTTAATTTTTTTTATTGAATGTTGGAAACGGGCTTCCATATGTAATTATTACTTATTCTAATGTTGAATCACAGCAATCATTATTTACAGTGAATAAAAGCTCTTTTTAAACTACAGCATGCTTGCATTGTTTTTTTTGTTTTTTGTTCTTTTATCTCTGAAGATCAAGGACGGTCAGATTCCATTTAATATTAAACAGATGCTTCTATAAATCATTTTTGCACAGAAATGATCATGCAGTAAAGAACCTGCTTCTGTTGCATGGATACAGGTCGTGTTAAAGGTCAGGTGTCAGCCAGTCGCTCAGGCCAACTGTGTGCTGTGTGATGAAGTGCATCTCTCCGTTATCAGCGAGCAGGTGTCCTTGTGTGAGGATGAATGACGCACTGAACTTCACCTGCTGACCACATGCTCAAACACTGGCCGAGCTCCAAAAACATCTGTTACAGCACTCACTGTGACTTGAGCAGCTAACAAGCAATGAAAGTATTGTATTAACAGGCAAGATTTCAGAAGAGCTGCATGACAGTAACTAACAATGACCACTGTTTATCCGCTGGTCAACACATTATGTGATGTCCACCGGAATAGAAAGCCATTTCAGGAAGAGAATCCTATGAAAGACTTTAGAATAAAACACACTGATTGATCGTTCATGATGAAACCAGGGTTAAGTATTAAGTGCAATTTTATTTAATGTTTACATTTCGATGAACATCTTATTCACATTTATTTAAGCTGATGGAATGAGGAAAAATCAGACATGTTAGAAAAATATAGATTTACTATAAATATAATAACATTTTAAATTTGTAAATAAATTATTTTTAAAAATTATTTATATATACAAACACATGCATGTATATATATATATATATATATATATATATATATATATAGTTAAGAAAAGTATGTTATGTTTACATATTAAATATAGTTATATATAATATAAAATATAATAATATAAACATATAAATGTATATACATGTAAATATTTTCAAAATATATACTGTATGTGTGTATTAATATATACATAATAAATAAACAGTACACATACATATATTGTGTAATCAAAAACTTTTATTTTAGATGCGATTAATCGTGATTAATTGTTTGAAAGCACTAATATATATATATATATATATATATATATGTACAGTGGGGCAAAAAAGTATTTAGTCAGCCACCAATTGTGCAAGTTCTCCCACTTAAAAAGATGAGAGAGGCCTGTAATTTTCATCATAGGTATACCTCAACTATGAGAGACAAAATGAGAAAAATCCAGAAAATCACATTGTAGGATTTTTAAAGAATTAATTGGTAAATTCCTCAGTAAAATAAGTATTTGGTCACCTACAAACAAGCAAGATTTCTGGCTCTCACAGACCTGTAACTTCTTCTTTAAGAGGCTCCTCTGTCCTCCACTCGTTACCTGTATTAATGACATCTGTTTGAACTCGTTATCAGTATAAAAGACACCTGTCCACAACCTCAAACAGTCCAACTCCAAACTCCACCATGGCCAAGACCAAAGAGCTGTCAAAGGACACCAGAAACAAAATTGTAGACCTGCACCAGGCTGGGAAGACTGAATCTGCAATAGGTAAGCAGCTTGGTGTGAAGAAATCAACTGTGGGAGCAATTATTAGAAAATGGAAGACATACAAGACCACTGATAATCTCCTCGATCTGGGGCTCCACGAAGATCTCACCCGTGGGGTCAAAATGATCACAAGAACTGTGAGCAAAAATCCCAGAACCACACGGGGACCTAGTGAATGACCTGCAGAGAGCTGGGACCAAAGTAACAAAGGCCTCAAATCCTGCAGTGCCAGACGTGTCCCCCTGCTTAAGCCAGTACATGTCCGGCCCGTCTGAAGTTTGCTAGAGAGCATTTGGATGATCCAGAAGAGGATTGGGAGAATGTCATATGGTCAGATGAAACCAAATAGAACTTTTTGGTAAAAACTCAAAGAATGCTGAGTTGCATCCAAAGAACACCATACCTACTGTGAAGCATGGGGGTGGAAACATCATGCTTTGGGGCGGTTTTTCTGCAAAGGGACCAGGACGACTGATCCGTGTAAACGAAAGAATGAATGGGGCCATGTATCGTGAGATTTTGAGTGAAAACCTCCTTCCATCAGCAAGGGCATTGAAGATGAAACTTTCAGCATGACAATGATCCCAAACACACCGCCCGGGCAACGAAGGAGTGGCTTCGTAAGAAGCATTTCAAGGTCCCGGAGTGGCCTAGCCAGTCTCCAGATCTCAACCCCATCGAAAATCTTTGGAGGGAGTTGAAAGTCCGTGTTGCCCAGCGACAGCCCCAAAACATTACTGCTCTAGAGGAGATCTGCATGGAGGAATGGGTCAAAATACCAGCAACAGTGTGTGAAAACTTACAGAAAACGTTTGACCTCTGTCATTGCCAACAAAGGGTATATAACAAAGTATTGAGATGAAATTTTGTTATTGACCAAATATTTATTTTCCACCATAATTTGCAAATAAATTCTTTAAAAATCCTACAATGTGATTTTCTGGATTTTTTTTTTCTCATTTTGTCTCTCATAGTTGAGGTATACCTATGATGAAAATTACAGGCTTCTCTCATCTTTTTAAGTGGGAGAACTTGCACAATTGGTGGCTGACTAAATACTTTTTTGCCCCACTGTGTATATATATATCACCCATGAATAACTTGAATAAATATTTGAAAGACAATCAATTAAACATCAAGCAACTATTCTAGAACATTTCAAACTCGCATATTAATGTTGCATCCTTGATCAAACTGACAGGTTCAATCCCTGAGATCTTGTATTCGGTTCCCTGCTGAAACAGAAGCTTTTCAATTAAAGATTTACTACACAGGACGAAAGAGCAAAACATGTCCTGCGGCATCCAGAAGGGCTTTGTGAATGAGACTGGATTTAGTGTTAAAACCCTCCTGGAGAAAATCACAGTCACTTCAGCATTACTGTAAATCCACTGAAACTCAACAATAAACCATCTCACACATCTCACATTATACCTAAAAAAAAATCAAATAATATTTTGCATAAACAAATTAAAGATCCTTCATTTTTTTGGATTATTAATAACGTTTTACAATACAGTTCTCATTAACTATAATGCAAAATACAGTTTTGTTCTCTCTACTGCAACATGAAAAAATTATGCATTTCAGTGCTGATTGATTTAATAATCTGTCATCATACTGTATGTGATGCAACATAGAGTTTGTAATTAAAGGATTGAGCGAATAAAAGCTAGATTTACCCTTCAGCTCTTGCATGAGTAAATACAGCCGGTTTAATTTTACGGGTACAGAACAGTCATAAAACATGTTGTCTCATGCACAAAAAACTTTAATAACATCATAAATGTGGAAAACGTGTCATAAACGATATCAAGCAGAGATGTTAGAGCCCTTTAATTAGCACCTCAAAAGGGAACTAATGTCTTTGATGAAGTAAATATACCTGAGTATTTGAAGGTTCAATCAATTAATAGATTTCACATGTGCTGCATTTAGTATTTATGCAACCGTATTATTTTCAACTGGAATAGATTAATGAATAATTAGAAGCAGCGGACTGAGAGAGACTTTTGTGTTGCTTTAAGCTGTTTTAATAATAATAATAATCTTTTAAAGGCAGTTTTCCCTCCACTTCAGCAGTACTTACACCAAAACTTTCCTCTCTATATTCTGAAGGTTTTTACTGAAGGGTTTGTTCATATGTCATTGACCTGGTTTTATTTTTGTACTTTATCTATTTGCATCTGTAGATTTCAATTGAAATACAAATTTTTAAACGTTTTTCTCCACTTCACCAGTACTGACATAAAACAAATCATAAATGTTCATAAATCATTTGCCTGATTACAACATTTTATTCCTGAACACATCATGAAAATGTATTTTTTTTCTCTCTGTTGACAGTATTTTCTGATTTATGAAGTGATAAAAATAGAAATCCAAATTCCCATCTGTAAAAAATCTTTAACTCTAATATGTCAACCAAATAAAATAAAATTTTGAACCTGGTTTTATCCAGTGTTCAAATTTATTTTCTGGAAATTTGTGAAAGTTAGTGCATTTTCAATTAGATAATGCCTCATTTGCATATTTCAACAACATTTCAGAAAATTTGCAATGCAAATTTTAATGCCTTTATGTACTGTAATTACAAGTACGGTAATAAAAACATAAATAAAACAAAGAAAGTACATTTAAAAAACAACAACTAAAATTCACAATTGTGAGATGAAAAGTTAGATTACCTTTTTTCATTTTTTTTTATTGAATGGTGGAAACGGGCTTCCATATGTAATTATTACTTATTCTTGAATCACAGCAATCATTATTTACAGTGAATAAAAGCTCTTCTTAAACTACAGCATGCTTGCATTGTTTTTTTGTTCTTTTATCTCTGAAGATCAAGGACGATCAGATTCCATTTAATGTTAAACAGATGCTTTATAAATCATTTTTGCACAGAAATGATCATGCAGTAAAGAACCTGCTTCTGTTGCATGGATGCAGGTCGTGTTTGATTAATGTGTGCAGGTCATGTGACATGACCTCTAATACCAATGCACACTAAAGGTCAGGTGTCAGCCAGTCGCTCAGGCCAACTGTGTGCTGTGTGATGAAGTGCATCTCTCCGTTATCAGCGAGCAGGTGTCCTTGTGTGAGGATGAATGACGAGGACACTGAACTTCACCTGCTGACCACATGCTCAAACACTGGCTGAGCTCCAAAAACATCTGTTACAGCACTCACTGTGACTTGAGCAGCTAACAAGCAATGAAAGTATTGTATTAACAGGCAAGATTTCAGAAGAGCTGCATGACAGTAACTAACAATGACCACTGTTTATCCGCTGGTCAACACATTATGTGATGTCCACCAGAATAGAAAGCCATTTCAGGAAGAGAATCCTATGAAAGACTTCGAAACCGCATACTCAATGAGTAGGTACTTAATTTCAATAAGTACTTACTTAACAAGTGCTAAAGAGTATGTACTCTACAGCCAAATCTCGTTGAGTATGAATGCGATCCGCCATGTTGACGTTATCATGTGACCTATGACATTATAACAAGCGCAACAACTTAAAAGCGACGAGTGACAGGTTTAATTCAGGTTTAAATCTGTAAATATTTTGATGTTTCTTGTTGAATTTAAGTCTTGTTTCATCCCTCAGGCTTATAAATAACAAAAACAACACCAATAAAAATGGCATTTTTGATGTGTTTTGATCAAATGAATATTATGATTATTAAAAGATATTTAACCTTGTCATTGAGCTTTTTTTCTGTGTATGTAGTCTCATACTTTGATGTACGCAAACCCATTATGTTTATGTTTTCCTTTTTGTCATAATGATTGTTTATTGTTAAAGATATAACCATCTTTCCCTGATCTTGTATGCAATTATAAGTTGTGCAATAAAAGAAAGAAAGAAGAAAAAAAAAGATAAAAGCGAGAGGTGCACTAACACCTCATAGCATCATTATATATATATATATATTGTCACGGGGTGAAGAATCACACGACAAGGAAGGTGCAAAATAAATGCCCCGGAGGGTGGATTTATTTGTGGTAAGTGGAGTGTGTCAAGTGAATGGGTGCCTCGGTGCCGTGAGTGCTCTCTCTCCTCCTGTTCCTTGGGCGTGGGATCGTGCTCCGTGGTAATCCCTGTGCTCGAAAGAGTGCCGCTCGGTCAGCTGCTGCTGTCTGCGAGGGAAAGAAGAGAATGACGTTAGCTCTCGTCTCATGGACAATGAACTCACTTGTGGCTTGGCTCGGCGTGGCTTTATAGCCCGGCCGTTAACGAGCCCCAGCTGAGACAGAGCGGCCGGTGATGAGGGAGTGCAGGTGTTCCTGATCCGTTTCCAGGGCAACGCTGATGAATAATGGGGACGCTCGTCACACTCCCCCCCCAAGCGTCGTCCTGGTCCTGTTGAGAATGTGAGTTAGTAGGGGAGAAATAGGGGGTGGGTGGGGAGTGACCCCTGACAGACCTGCGAAAGCTGCCCATATCCGAGAGAGTCCGTCAGCGTTGGCGTTTGCGGCCCCGGCCCGGCCCGGTGGCGCACGTCGAAGTGGAAGTCCTGGAGCACGAGGAACCAGCGAGTCACCCTGGCGTTGGTGTCCTTGGCGCGAGCCATCCACTGTAGGGCCGCATGGTCGGTGACCAGGGTGAACTTTCGGCCGAGGAGATAGTACCGCAGCTCCAGGACTGCCCACTTGACGGCCAGGGCCTCCTTTTCGACTGCGGCGTAGTTCCTCTCGGCGGGGGACAGCTTTCGGCTAATGTACAGGATCGGATGCTCTTCACCTGCCTGGACCTGCGACAAGACGGCTCCAAGCCCTGTATCGGAGGCATCCGTCTGTAGCAGGAAGGGGAAGCTAAAGTTTGGGGCTCAGAGTATGGGCTCGGAGGTCAGGGCTGCCTTGATGTCCCGGAAGGCTTCCTCGGCTGCGGATGTCCACTGTACCTGCTCCGGCTGCCCCTTCCTGGTCAGATCTGTCAGAGGGGCGGCTAAAGAGGAGAATTTAGGGATGAAGCAGCGATAATACCCCGCCAACCCCAAAAAGGCTCGTACCTGGGTCTTCGTCCTCGGCCTGGTGGCGGAGCGGACGGCTTCCACTTTCTTCTCTTGTGGCCGAATCAGGCCCCGCCCGACTTGGAACCCCAGGTACTTCACTTCGGAGAGTGCTAGATGACATTTGCGGGGGTTGGCGGTGAGTCCAGCCCTCCGGAGCTCCGACAGCACCCTCCGTAGCCTCTCCACGTGGTCTTCCCAAGTTTCGGAGTGGACGACCATGTCGTCCAGATATGCGGCGGCGTATGACTGGTGGGGCCGTAAGAGGATATCCATCATCCTTTGGAATGTGGCAGGGGCCCTGTGAAGGTCGAAGGGAAGGGTCCGGTACTGCCAGTGGCTAGGGGTGAAGAAGGCAGTTTTTTGCTTGGCGTCTTGTGATAACGGTACCTGCCAATAGCCTTTGGTGAGGTCTAGGGTAGAGATGTACCGGGCCCTTCCCAACCGATCCAGCAACTCGTCGACCCTAGGCATGGGGTAGCCGTCAAATTGGGAAACCTCGTTCAGGCAGCGATAGTCGTTACAGAAACGGAGGGTGCCATCGGGTTTCGGGACCAAGACGATGGGGCTGGACCATGGGCTGCGGGGTGGTTCAATCACCCCTAACTTCAACATCTGTTGGATTTCTGCCTCAATAGCCTGCCGACGAGCCTCAGGGACCCGATAAGGTTGCTGCCGGATGATGACTCCAAGAGGGGTTTGTATGTCATGCTTCCAACAGTGCTTTAGCCGGTTGTCTTCCCGGTTGTCTTCCCTTTGGGCTCAGCCAAAAGAGCCCCCTCCCGTCACCTGTTGGAATACATCATAGAAGATGTTAGTATTTTGGGAAGGGGACTCACCATCTCTCCCGCTATCCGTGGTTAGAAGGACGGTGTGTCGTCGCGGCCTCATTGGGGCTGGTTGTTTTCATCGGCCCCCTCCAGGGCTGGCAGGCTGAGTGAGGGTCGCCAGAAGGCGGTCAAATCCAGGCCAGTCTCGGCCGATCAGGACGGGTACGGGGAGATCTCTCATTACGCCCACCTCGACGGGCCAGGTGCCTGGAGCAGCCGAGATGGTCACACGATGGGCCGGAACCTGATGAGTGTCCCCGTGGACGCAAGTTATGGGCAGTGAGGTCTTGCACTCCGTGCGAGGGGCTAGAACGTGCGTCTGGACGAGGCTTACTGCGCTTCCCGAGTCTAGGAGGGCCCGGAACGGTTTTCCATCCACCTTTACCTTGGTCTCCGGTGCCCCGGCGGGCAGGTCCCGATGCACGATGCAGCCTGCCAGCCAGGTTCGAGCGGGAGGTGTGGGAGGCTCTGTTGGCATGGGTTCGTCCCTCCTGGCTCACCCTCCGGCGAAATGGTGGCGCTCTCTCCCCCACATCTCGCTGTTGGGTTGCATCCGCCAGCTCCACGGCTTCCACCAACTCTGACGTCAAGGTCGGGTTCCTCATGCCGACCGCTTGTCTGTGGGAGCGAGGGAGGGCCCGGAGGAACCGATCAACCACGACGCTCTCCATCACCTGCGCCACTGATGGATCCCCTTCCAACAGCCAGTGTCGTGCCAGTCGTGTAAGCTCGGCGGCTTGGGCCCGGGCCGGCAGACGGGCTTTATATTCCCACTCGTGGAAGTGTTGCGCTGCACATACGGCCGATAGACCCAGTCGGGCAAGGATTTTGCGCTTGAGCGCGTTATATTGGCCAGCAGTAGCTGCGGAGAGGCTGAAATACGCTCGTTGAGCTTCGCCGGTTAATAAGGGAGCCAGTGCCCGGGCCCAGTTCGCGGGCGGCTAACCTTCCAAAGTCGCGGTCGTCTCGAACATCTGGAGATAAGCTTCAACGTCGTCATGAGGAGTCATCTTCGGAAGGAGCCTCACGGCCTGCACCCGGGGATCCGAAGGTGATACGGGGGGTTAGCGGCTCTGAGGGCAGCGATCTCTTGTTCCGTCTGGCCTTGCCGTGTGGCGAGATGTTCGGCAATCTGTTGCTGGCGGATGCTAACATCGGTGAGGTGTTTCAGGAGTTCATCCATCTCTGAAGAAGGAGTTGGGGGAGGAGCGCGCACCTATACAGGAGGAAGAGCAGAAAAAAAAAAAAAGTCGGGGTGAGCAGCCAGGCAAATGATCCTTCTTGTCGGTGATCCTTCACTATACATATATATATATATATATATATATATATATATATATATATATATATATATATATATATATATATATATATATTTTTTTTTATTTTTTTTTTACTGAAAATGTTTTAGTAAAACAAGCAAAATGTCATTTTTGTCATATGCCATAGGTATGCATGAATATACATTAGACAAATGCAGCCAAAGTGAATACATCTCAATTTTCATTCAAGCAATGAATTAATGCATATGATAATGAAATAATTATATTTTATTTACTGACAACAACAGAAAACATGAATAAATGAGTAAAAGAATGAATTAACGAGTTCGTTTGCCCATATAATCATTAGGAAATAGAGTAAACTTATTTGGCTTGCTGTCCACTGATGAGTGGCTCGATGAAGCAGCTTCAACTCGAGCTCTGATAAAACCCCCAGGGACATGATATGAGGTGATTACAAAGGGCAAGGTACCTAAGAAGAAGGTGGAGATTGGGGAGGTGGAGGGATGCTAGAGCAGCTGAGACCGGAGAGAGGTAAGCAGCTGCTTATATACTCTGGCTGTTGATTGAAAGATTAGATGGGCTCGCTCCTCCCTAACTTACGTTTAGGAATTTTATTCAAACTTATTTTTCTAACAATTATGTATTTACAGGCGGTGAACCCACATCCTACTGCCATCTCAACACAGCTGTGCCAGTTCTGCAGCTGACCACCGTGCCCACGTTCACCTGTCTCTGCCGTCCATCACATCCCTCATTGCTGCTGTCAGACTGGAATATGGTCATGGATGGGAAAGGGACATTTAGGCTGTCCTTGCCTGAGTGCACAGAGAGGATGAGGAAGACCGTGATGATGGCCCCCCTGAGCCACACAACCTTGAAGCAGGAGCGAGAGAACATGTGCGGGACAATCTGGCTATCGCTGTGTCTGCTCCAAACATTTGTGTGCCTGCTCTACATGAGAAAACACTGAAAACTTGAAACTTTGAAGCTTCTGAAAATCAGGCTCCATTGACTGATGTTGTATGAACAGAAACCAGCAGGACAAACTTGACCAAAATCACATCCTCAATGTCTTTTGGCCTTTCTCTAGATGTTCTTGCTGGCTCTGGGGTCACTGAGGAGGAAGAGACCACAGCAACATCCGGCCCTGGCACTGGACCATTTCCAGGATGCTGCTGTGGACTTCTCCATCCTCACTGCTCACACCAGTTTCAGATCCTGCAAAGATGCACAAACACAATACAAAAGCAATCATTTTAACAACACAATGTAATTTGATTTCTGTATTAGAAGTAACAAAATGATCTTACTTTATATTTTTGTTTCAGGTTTGCCCCCTTGTTTTTCTCACAAATGCTGCCACCACCTTAGGTCCTGCTCCACCACAGGAGATCTGCTGCAAATGCACAGAAATCAAGAATCAGAAAAGTGCTGTAATAGCTCTGTTTTAAATTACAATAATTAAAATAAACTACAACTTGAGATTTAAAAGATGTTTAATTCGTTTCAGTAGTATACACACTGAGCCTTTGATGGCAGCATTCCTCCATCAGTCACTCTTCACCGGATAAACACACATGTGACTCATCTGTCCCTGGAACATCCAGACAAGATTCAGTCACCTCTGTGATTTATCTGCTCAATACTGCATTTACATGTTGAGGTAGCACCCTCAACAGCTGTTCTCCGCCCTGGTGGATGATGGCATATCCTCTCTCGCGTGGGCACTTCAGAATCTGGACGGAAGTAGTAGGACATCCAGGGATTTCTCGCCTACTCTTTTATGACTACTTAAGTTTTCGAACGTACTTCTTTCTTCACATACTCTTTTTCCCTACTACATAGTAGGTGACTAGGCATATAAGGATTCAACTTAAGTATACATACGCCCGAATCTAGCGAGAATTAGTGCACTCGCCTACTATTTCTCGCCTACTCTTTTATGAATACTCAGGATTCAAACATACTCTTTTGATTCAAACATACTCTAGGAATTGCAAATAAAATAAGCTTTCACGCAACACTAAACATCAGGTATCTTGTATATATAGCGTACCTTTACTAACTTTATCTACCAAAACGTGGTTATAATGCATAGATTTAAAATAGCATGGTTCCTCATAAACTCATCAAGCATATATAAGGTATAAAACACAATTATTAGTGAATATATTGCTCTAATAGCAGCAGTAAATGACTGATTGTCCTTTTAAAAGAAACTCATTGAGTTTCAAGTTATTTTTTTCTGAGTGAAATAGAGAAAGAACGCGTGTCTTCCTGCGGTCAAAGGGGTCACTTTTGTGGAGATCAGCTGAGCATCTGAGTCAATGTAAATCTATCTTTTTTGTTGATTAGATTATTAATTTATGCGTTGAACGGTCATGGGATCCAGGAGCATCTGTTGCTGGAAAATTTCCAGACAAGAAGTTCTTTGTTCTGTGTTGGTTGAATTAGGTTTAAGGGATAATGGACCAGGCCTTGACAGGAAACTGGCCTAGACAATCGGCATTAGGTTGACCATTAACTAATTTTACGACCTGCAGATGGCAGAGAGGAGACTCCTTAATTTCTGCTAAGGAATGTGCTGTTCTGTTCAAAGGAGATCCTACAATGTTTTTAATAATGAATAAATACAATCTGTATTATCAACCCACAGCTGTTATCTGACAGACATGAAGGTGACAGAATTGTGATTTTTTTTAACTGAACTATTCCTCTCATATTTTATCATAGCAGGTCTAGCAGGTTCCAGTGACTTTAAACAGTGCAAACCTACATTCTTGTTCCTCTTGAAAGTGGCCTTGGAGGCAAAGCCGAACTGAATCCTATCTTGTAAATGGAGCCGTTATCTTCGTCTCTGTCCTTCAGCGGCTCTATAAAAGCGTCCCGCGGCCTCCTCCTCCTCCTCCTCCTCCTCCTCGCCATCTCAGTGGGAGCCAACATGCTGCCAGCCGTCCTGAAGCTCTGCTGTGGAATCACATACCCACATCTACGGAGCATGGCAGGTGTGTGACCCAAAGCTTCAGCTCGATGCGTGAGCTTGTGTTTGTATTGTGTTTTATTTATGGTGCCTTTGACGTCCTGCAGGTCTGCAGCGAGCAGCTCTGGTGGCGTTCGGCCAGGAGATCGCACACTTGCAGAGCAGAGGACAAATCGCCCATCCAGGATGGAGCCCTTTGAGGTGGACTGGAAGTGAGTCAGTGCATTCATATTTAACTTCGCTTTCCATCCAATACTCCAGCAGAGGTGCAGTTCAGTTCAAAAGTTTGGAGTCAGTAAGATTTTTTAAAATGGTGAGCATAAAAAGTCTCTTCTGCTCACCAAGACTGCATTTATTTGATCAAAAATACAGTACAAAATTTGAAATATTATTATAATTTAAAACAGCTGTTTTCTATGTGAATATCTGTTAAACTGTAATTTATTTCTGTGATCAAAGCTGAATTTTCAGCATCATTACTCCAGTCTTCAGTGTCACATGATCCTTCGGAAATCATTCTAATATGCTGATTTGCTGCTCAAGAAACATTTCTGATTATTATCAATGTTGAAAACAGTTGTGCAGCCCGATATTTTTGTGGAAACTGCGATACTTTTTATTTTTTAGGATTCACAGATGAATAGAAATTTCAAAAGAACAGCATTTATTTGAAATAGTAAAGACATTTATAATGTTCCAAAAGATTTCTGTCACTTTTGATTAATTGAATGTGTCCTTGATGAATAAAATATTAATTTCTTACAAATAAAAAAATAAGAAAACAGAGTAAGAAAAATAAACACTTAAAATTATCCAAAAAGCATCTTCAGATTTAATGATGTAAGAAAATCTGTCACATGATTAGTCACACTCATTTACTTACATTAGATCACTCACATAGAAATACTGCAGAATCTGAAATATTTATACCTAATTATATATATATATATATATATATACAGTCATGGCCAAAAATATCGGCACCCTTGGTAAATATGATCAAAGAAGGCTGTGAAAATTAATCTGCATTGTTAATCCTTTTGATCTTTTATTTTTTTTAAATTTACAAAAATCTAACCATTCATTGAATAATAAGAATTTAAAATGGGGGGAAATATCATTATGAAATAAATGTTTTTCTCTAATACACGCTGGACACAATTATTGGCACCCCTAGAAATTCTTATGAGTAAAATATCTCTGAAGTATATTCCCATTCATATTCACAATTTTGAGCACTCCAGGGTGATTATGAACATGAAATTATCCAGCCATGGCTTCCTGTTTCACAGAAATATAAATAGGAGGAAAACAAAGCCCAAATTCCTTAATCATCCATCACAATGAGAAAACCAAAGAATATATTTCTGATGTGCAGCAAAAGATAATTGAGCTTCACAAATTAGTGAAGTGGCTTTAAGAAAAGAGCTAGAGCAGTGAAAATTCCCATTTCCACCATCAGGACAATAATTAAGAATTTCCAATCAACATAAAATGTTATGAAACTGCCTGGAAGAGGACGTGTGTCTATATCGTCCTAATGCACTGGGAGGAGGAGAGTTTGAGTGGATAAAGACTCTCCAAGGACCACAGCTGGAGAATTGCAGAAAATAGTTGAGTCTCGGGTCAGAAAACCTTAAAAAAATTGTCAAACAGCACCTACATCAGCACATGTTGTTTGGGAGGGTTTCAAGAAAAATTCTCCTCGCTCATCCAAAAACAAACTCCAGCATATTCAGTTATCAGACACGACTGGAACTTCAAATGGGACTGGCTTCTATGGTCAGATGAAACAAAAAATTAGCTTTTTAGCAGCAAACACTCAAGATGGGTTTGGTGAACACAGGGATAAAAAGTACCCCATGTGTACAACGAAATATACTGCTGTATCTTTGATGTTGTGGGCCTATATTTCTGCTGGAGGTCCTGGACATCTTGTTTAGACGCATGGCATCATGGAGTCTATCAAATACCAACAGACAAAAAATCAATAAGTGACTGACTCTATTAGAAATCTTATAACGGGCCATACAATAATCCAAACACAAACCTCAAAAACAACACAAAAATGGGTCACTGAGCACAAAACCAAGCTTCTGCTGGCCATTCCAGTCCTCTGACCTGAACCCTGTAGAACATGAGTGAACTGAAGAGAAGAAGCAGCAACATGGAGCTGTGAATCTAAAGGGTCTGGAGTGATTCTGGATGAAGGAATGGTCTCTGATCTCTTGTCAGGTGTCTCTAACCTCATCAGGCATTATAGGAGAACATTTAGAGCTGTTAAACTGGCAAATGGAGGTTTCAAAAAGTATTGAATAAAAGGGTGCCGTTAATTGTGGCCAATGTGTATCAGAGAAAAACATTTATTTCATAATGATATTTCCCCCCATTTTAAATTCTTATTATCCAATGAAAGGTTAGATTTTTGTGAATTTTTAAAATAAAAGATCAAAAGGATTAACAATGCAGATTCATTTTCACAGCCTTCTTTGTTCATATTTACCAAGGGTGCCAATACTTTTGGCCATGACTGTATATTATTATTATTATTTTAAAGTTTCAAAATCCTATAACTTGTATATGAATGTCTTCAGAGACAGAGGCAGCAGAGCAGAGGGCGGCTGCATTGGCCGATGAGGACGTGTTTTATCTGAAACAAGGAGAAGCAGCTCTGGAGGAAGCTCTGATGATCGTGGAGTCTGAGGACGGATGGAAACTGGAGACAGCCGAGGTGATTGTCTGTGAATGTAAAATGTTCTCTTGGTGTGCAGATCTCCTGAATGTGCTCTCACAGGAAATTAAGAATGTCTTTTTCCTTCAGAAGAATGGAGATGTGATCTATAGTAAAGTTCTCACGGGCAACAGGAAGGTTTTCCGATTAGAGGCCGAACTGAACGCGTCTCCGGAGGAACTTCACGACATCTTGTTCTTCAGAATGGAGGAGATGCACGAATGGAACCCCAGCATCAGGCGCATCAAAGTAAGACATACTTATTTCTTATTACTTTTTTTCAATGATATTTTAATATATTTTCTATTTTATCCATCAAGAATGCATTAAATTGATCAAAAGTGACAGTAAAGACATTTATAATGTTCCAAAATATTTCTATTTCAAATAAATGCTGTTCTTTTGAACTTTCTGTTCATCTGTGAATCCTAAAAAATAAATTGTATCACGGTTTTCACAAAAATATTGGGCAGCACAACTGTTTTCAACATTGATAATAATCGGATAAAAATCAGCATTTTAGAATGATTTCTTGAAGGACATGTGACATTGACGACTGGAGTAAGGATGCTGAAAATACAGCTTTGATCACAGAAATAAATTACAGTTTAACAGATATTCACATAGAAAACAGCTGTTTTATATATTAATAATATTTCACAATTTTTACTGTATTTTTGATCAATAAATGCAGCCTTGGTGAACAGAAGAGACCTCTTTCAAAAACATTGTTCTTGTAACACATCTAGTATATAAGAGAAGAAGCTGTTAGTGATCCTGTAGCTGGAGAAACAGCAGAGTCACAGCTTCAGTTTCCAATGCAGAGACTGACTGTATGAAATGTAGTGTCAGGAGCTCTGGATTGATGATTTTTGGCTTGTTGAGCAGCTCTCAAGTACACAGCGCTGTTTAATATTCTCTCTTGATAAATCAATAGAGCTAGAAGTGTTCAGATCAGAGGTAGATGAGGTTTCTCTCATCCTCCGTGAGGGTCACACAGCATCTACTTTTAAGACTACTTGTGTTAATAATATAAATAAAATATGAAACAAAAATGATGTAATACTAGGCCTATACTACTGTAATTCAACTATATTTGGCAAAATTGCCATGTGTTATATTTTGATGCTCTATAATTGTTCTAATTGTCATTCTTGCAGCAGTGCTTATTAATAAGAAAATTATTCATAAATATTGCATTATGAATAATAAGTTAATACATTGATTCTCCACACCTATGGCTGTAAATTATAAATTGTAAGCCACAGAAAACAGACTGAACAGATAGAAAAACAAGGCGTTTATTTGGAAAACACACTATATGGTAGAAAAGTCCAAAATGAAAGAACTTGCATGTAATTAGTTTGTCTGTAACTTGTGCATCTTAAGACAAATATCTTTTGCAAGCAGCTGCATGTCTGTCAGATAATAAGCTAAACATGCATGATGTAACAGGTCGTGTTCATGTGTCCTCGGGTCAGCGGCTCTGTGATTAATGCTGCGTTCAATCCATGTCATAATTACTAGATGACTATCTGGACGTTCTGCTCGGAGATGTTCACTTCCTCAAACTATATGTTTGCGTTATGCATTTCTGTTGCAACACACTTAATGGCAAAATAAATCTGTGTAATTTGTGTAATCAATAGACACAACCACAATACAGCAAGTATACAAATACCTTATTAATTAACTTTTAGTGTAATTAGTGGGACATTAGATATGTTTCCAAATTAACGCAAAAATTAACAGTTTGCATCTTTTTTGAGTTATGACAACTTTTAATGAAATTATGCTCAAACAAACAAACTACATTGAGTTAGAGGAACTATTTTGTAGCATAAACACATACTCAACAGCATAAAATCAACAGCTAGCTTAACACATGCTAAATGTAACTCATGTAGCATGTAAATCGAATGAAGAAGTAAGATATCACTAATCACTGGCATTAGTGCATCATTGCTCACAGAGTCATTACAATGTTTACCCTCGTGTAGCTTCAACAAAAATTTCAACATAAGAGAAACTCTTTTAAATGCCCAAGTCAAACATACATTATCTCTCCCTTCACTAAACACACATAAAAATTCTCTGGTTCTATGCAAAGCATGCTGGGAACTAGAAATCTACTGCCTGATTTATTTAAAACAAGACATTTTATCAAGTTATTATAACTTAAAGGTAAAAACATTACAGTACGAAGCACATGATATTACAATAATAGTGCCTTTCATTCTTGCTGGAATGCGCTGATGACGTATCATGCCTGCGCAAAAAGGGTGCGCAGCAGAGGTATGCAAATACATATTTGACAGGCAGGCACAACAGCCTATTGTAACGTTCGGACCGAACATTTTGATTGGACAAACATTTTATGTTTAAATACTTATAGATAAATTTAGACCACGTAACTTAGTGATTACTATCGGGATGTGAAAAGACTTTCAACCAGCATAACGAAAAATGTTTTTGAACCAAATCACCTACCCTGCCTTTAATTAAATTTGAGTTTACATTACACACAATATTAAGTGTAATTATCAAAATTATGCAAACAGAACTAATCAAAATAATGTTGCCAACCAAAAAGATTTTAATTAAATAAAAGAGTTGGAATTTATAACTTGCAACCATGCATTTATTTAAGTGCACTGAATTAGTTTTAAGCAGTAAAACGTTTTAAGTTGGAGTTCTCAGAAAATACAAGGAATGCATTTTCATCGGAATTTTCATCGAAAGTGGGAAACTCGGAATTCTAGATGAACCATGAGTTGCAATGTTGAACGGGACGTGTCCATTTGAGATTGTAACAAAAACGTAAATTTCACTTTTTAATATTTTTGTTCTGTTTAGATTCTTTCTGCGTTGTTTCCGTGAAATAAGAAAAGTCCGACTCAGCAGTAAACCAACTCCTTTGCAGGTGCTGAAACACGTGGGCAGAAACACCATGGTTACACACGAGGTTTCGGCGGAAACGGCGGGAAACCTGATTGGCCAGCGGGACTTTCTGAGCGTCAGACATTGGTCCAAGCGCGAGTCACGTGTTTATTTGGGCGGAGCCGCGACGCGGTTGGAGTCTCTGCTGCCTCAGCCGGGGTTTGTCAGGTAAACACAAAGCAATGGAGGATGTGTTCAAAACATTCATTAAAGTGTCGCAATGCGTTTATCCAGCCTTTATGAGCGATTCTGAATCTTGCTTTTAAAATATTTAATTTATTCACTCTCATGTTGTTCCACGTGACTTAACTTTCTTCTGTGAAAAGCAAAATGTGTTTGCAAAATGAGTTTATTATCCTCCAAAATGATCAGAACGCCACTTCTTTGAGATTTGAGAATTTTTTAGACTAATATTTAGCTGTTTGTCGCAAAAAGCTGTAATATTAATTCAGAAGACTCTACATTGCCTACTAGCGCACGAGCCGTATGCACGACATTTATTGCGCTTTTTTCATGTTTTCTTAGCACAACAGTATAAATCACCACCCATTTTTGTTTTTATGAGACATTTAAGCTTAATTAATATGGGTTTGGATGGATGAGGGTGAATAACCGATGACAGTTTTACTTTTTTCAGTAGTAAATTAGAAGTTAAATTAGAAATTAGTAGTAAATTAGAAGTTAACCAGACATAATCTGATAGTGTTTTCTGATGTAAAGACCGCCTGTAAGTGTTTGTTTGGTGTTTGTTGTGTTCAGAGCTGAAGACGGTCCCACCTGCATCATCCTGCAGCCGCTTCAGGACCGACCCGACTGTAGTCGCTTCATCTGGCTGCTCAACGTGGACGTCAAGGTACAAAACATGCACATGTATTATGATTTATGATTTTACTAGTGCTATCACAACGATTAATTGCATCCAAAATAAAAGTTTGTGTTTACATAATATATATGTGTGTGTGTGTGTGTGTATAAAAATACACACACATACATGTATATATTTAAAAAAATAATAATATATACATAATATATGTGTGAACTGTTTTATTTTATTATGCAAACACAAACTTTTATTTTGGATGCAATTAATCGTTTGACAGCACTAGATTTTACAGCAGATTTAATATGCTGTAAAAATTTAATGTAAAAATTCACTCGTGTTAAAGTCTAGGTTTAATTTACTCTTTGATATTACTACTGATTTTTGAGTGTAGAAGTTTCCCAGATGTATTTCTGCAGTCGTGTGTTGAACGTGTCCTTGTGTTTTCAGGGTTGGCTCCCGCAGTCACTAGTGAACAAGGCTCTTCCTCAAGCACAAGCGGACTTCACTAAACACCTGCGGCGCCGGCTGGCCGCTTAAAACCCAGAAAACAACAGATGCTGAGATTCAGACATCAACACCGACGGCAGACGACGATATAGGAAGACAAACATGCAACATACACCTCAGACCAACAGTATCAAACTCATCTTATCAGAGTAGAACTATATGAAATTGATTTGACAATATAAAATGACAATAAAAAATATTTTTCACAGGAGTGTCATTTTATTTATATATGTGTTTTACATTTTTATATTTGTATTCTTTTTATTTTTATATTTCTGTTTTCATTTTAATTTTAGTTAAACTATTAGTGTATTAGTAATTTTGAATTAGTTTTAGTGTTTTTTTCTCATTTATTTATATATATATATATATATATTTTTTAATAAAATTTTGTTTTAGTTTTTGTTGCCTAATGTTACTAGCTTATATACATACATACATACATATATATATATATATATATATATATATAAACATTGTTTTAGATAACTGTTATACTGTTTCATAGTCGCAAATACAATTCTGAGGTAAAGTCACTTAAATTCTGACTTTTTGCTTTAAATTCTTAGTTTACATCTTGCAATTCTGTTTTTGTTTGTTTTGCGACTGATCTCACAATTTCCCTTAAAAAAAAAACTCAGCTGGAAGTTATAAAAGATAAGCAACTACGCATGAAATTGATTTGACCACATAAAATGACCATAAAAAGTTTTTCACAGCTGCATTATTTTTCTATCATTTTATTAATATATATATTTTTTAAATATTGCACATTTTTATTTTATTTTATTTAGATTTCTCTTTTAGTAATGTATTTATTTATTTTTTAAATTTGAATTTTCTTCATAAATATGTCTATTTTGTTTAATTTAATTTTCAGTTTATTTAGTACATCAGATTAATCTAAATAAAAATGAGAAATATTGCCTCGGCAAATTGCTAAAATAAGTTTTTTCAATAATTTTTTTTTTTTTAGTTAACTATGATAACTCTAATTCTGTATTTTGCGTCCGATTTTGTACTTCATATACTTAAATCAATAATGAAAGTTTAAATGAGCTGCAGAGAAGGAAACAGGATTTGGGTGAATAATGACCAAATGATTTTTTTTGGTGAACTATTCCTTTAACCTTCAGCTGGGAATCATCCAGACGTGTTGTTATCATGCAGACTCACACATCCGAGCTCGCAGTGACAGCACACAGACAGAGATCGTCTGACAGACTCGACGTGATTCACTGCGGATTCAACACTTCAAAAGGACAAATGACATGCTGAAGAGACTCTAAAGAGACAATCTCAAGAGTGAACTTTTATCTCTAATAGTCTCTGAAAATCAGCAGAATGGCCTTTAGAGAGCTGAAGAACATCAGCCGAGGACAATGACTCCATTCAATCGGCTGAAAGGACTTTAAGCATGCCTCAAATCCACAATATAATCAGCTCTGAACCTATAACACGCTCCGGGGTCAGAGCACTTCATTTTTTAGAGCAACTTAAAGGAATCGTTCACTGAGAAAAATACAGAAAGATGCATCATCGACCTTCATGTCAATAATTTTCACAAATCTCTTAAGTATCATGCAGCATTTTTCGATGAACTATACATTTAAAAAAACATTTTTTTTAAATTAAAAATATAAAAAAGAATTGTATTAAAAACTATTTTATTAAAAAGCTTAAAAATAATTAAAAAGTAATATTCAAAATAATTTAAATCCAATGTTTAAATCACTGCTGCTTTTTCATAAAGTTTTTTTTTTTTTTAAGATTTTATCATATGATCTGTTTATAATATCATTTTTGGATGAACTATACACTATACATATACTATAAAATTAATTTTTGTATTAAAACATTTATTAAAAATGCTACTAAAAATAATTAAAAATGAATAATTTTGACTTTCTTGAATAAATATGTGCAACTAACTCAAATCGCATGAAAGTTTAAAATGTTCAAAATGATTAAAACTGCAGATTCACAGTAAATTTTTATGTTATGGGTATAAATGATGAACTGAATTCACGAGTGTGTCTCTGAGCTCTGCTGCTGGCTGATATTACAGATGCACTTTTAAACATTAAAAATCAATGCAAACAAATCTATATTGAACTTAGGAACAGTTATAAAATAACTTGAGTTTCTGCAGGGATGAATGGAGATTGATTAGTTTCCCTCACATCCGTCTGCATCCATCATCGTCCCACCAGACGTCATAATCAATCAAAACCAGTTCAGATCTGCTGCTGCAATAAAACCCAGACTTACTAGTACACATTTGGATACTCCATTTTAAAATTGCATCATGGTTTCATTAATATTTGTTTTATTAATACATACAAATCAGACGTAATGCCCTGTCAATAAGCATTTTGTCTTTAGTCTTTGGACACCACAGAATAAAGAAAATAAATAAAAAGGTGCGACTTTTTAACTTAAAATTCTGACTTTTTTTTCTCAGAATTGAGTTTATATCTTGCAATTAATTCATATTTATAAAAAAGAAAATAATTCAGATTTTTTTTTTTTTTTTGAAAAAAAAAAGTTGCAATTACCTTTTTTTTTTTTTTCATGGCTTTCATATTAATCATACTGTTTGCTGATAGGGAATTAGAGAAACAGAAATCTCAGATGTTAGTTTTGTGTTTCATGTATAAAATTATATTCTTACCCTTTACCTTTTAATCCAGTAAAAAATCATCTGCGGTGGTTAAACCTGACGTTTCCAGAGAATCTGTTTTGAATGTGCAAATAAACAAATAATCTGAAATAAAAACTCCACTTTTCTTTTCAATGTGTATATTTTCATGTATTTCATCATCCTAAAACTTAAAAATTTAATAAATATTAACACTTAAAGCTCTCATTCATGTATATACAAGTACTATACAATACAGAAATTAGGTTAAACCACGTGAGAGACGGCAGACCTGACGCTCTCGCACCTTTGAAAACCTGCAACTATTTACAGTATATACAAAACCACCCAGTTCAGAAGCAGATGCAAGCTCACAAACACAGAATCAAACACACAGACTGCAGGTGGTTGCTGTTGTTTCACAGGTGAGTGACGTCACATCAGGAGCACCAGGAGGCGGCGAGAACCACGAGAACACTAGCTCTGTAACTCTTCAGTACATCTGTGTAGATCAGCTTCATTAACATGAGCAAAAAGTATGAAAATACGACTGAAATACATTAAGGGCTATGAACAAAATAGAATACAGGCCAGTGTTGTTGTATTATTATTTACGTACTATAACAGTATTTTATATAATATTTATTTTAACATATTTCAAATTCACTTTAAAGGGTTCATCTGTTTTATATATATTAGTTATTTTAGTGTTACTTTTAGTAATTTTAATACTTCAACTTCAAATTATTTATTTTATTTTTTTAGTCCAGTTTTGATTAAAGTTCTCCATATATATATATATATATATATATATATATATATATATATATATATTAGTGTTGTCAAACAATTAATCGCGATTAATCGCATCCAAAATAAACGCTTTTGTTTACATAATATATGTGTGTGTACTGTGTATATTTATTATGTATATATAAATACACGCACATGCATGGATATATTTAAGAAAAATATGTTATGTTTACAAATGAAATATTTATATATAACATAAAATATAAGATTATGAATATATATATATATATTTATATATAAATGTATAAACGTGAATATTTTCAAAATATATACTGTATGTGTGTGTATTTATTGTATTTATATATACATAATAAATATATACAGTACACATACATATATAATGTAAACTAAAACTTTATTTTGGATGCGATTAATCGTGATTCTGTAAAATGTCTGAATTTCTGGAAGGCAGGTCAAATAACGAGTTTAACAGAAATTAAAATCCCAATAAAGCTCAAGTCAAGTGCATTGTGGGACTCTGTATTCCACACTAATTAATCACAGGTTTCTGTAATTAATCACATCAAACGGCAAAAGGATTTAAGGAAAATAGTGTTATGTCAATTATTTTGAACTGCAGAAATGAACGCGTTATTTTTCTTTTTGAAAGCCATCACAAAACTACATCAGAGTTACAAAGCAAACGTACGCAGCTAGCCTCAAAATAACACAGCTACGATCTACACGAGCGAATAATGACGTACTACAGCCACAAACACGCTAGTAGTCCTGAAGACACAAAACAGCATGGATTGAGCCGGAAGCATTTCAATAACAGCACCTTCGTGGTTTCTCCCGTTTCCACACACGGAGCAGAGGATTGTGGGTGATGTCGGTTCGTTCTGAGGTAACCAGTTGCTGCTGTGTGATCGGTTAGTGAGGGATCATGTGACCAGAGAGTCCCTGGTTCCGTGAGTCGTGGCGAG
Organism: Onychostoma macrolepis; assembly: GCF_012432095.1. Lineage (NCBI taxonomy): Eukaryota > Metazoa > Chordata > Actinopteri > Cypriniformes > Cyprinidae > Onychostoma > Onychostoma macrolepis. Next base: position 1,559,319 of record NC_081166.1, on the reverse strand, counting down.
CGAGTCCGCAGTGGTGTTCTGGATCTGGAGTGTGTCTGGAGGTAGAGGCGAGGTGACAGACTCCGGAAAGGAAGTGAACTCGTCCGCTTTAGGGCTGGAGGAAGTGGGCCGAGGTCTCCTGCTAGCTGCTTTAGTGGTGTGGAGGAGCGGAGCCGCTGTAGACGGAGATACAGACGTCTGCGTCTGAGTCTGAGTCGGATCGGGACTCGTTTGAGGAAGAGGAGGGAAGGTGAAATCCGGAAGCCATGAGAAGGGAGGATGAACGTCTGGAGAAACCGTACTGAAACCCAGCCTCCTGTTACAGGACTCGCAGCAGAGCTTCTGATAACCCGGGATGGAGCAGTAGCGCGCCAGAACCTCCATCTGACAGAAGATGGACTTATCACCCAGACACGGCTCGTCTGGAGGAGAGACGGGACAGAAACATAAATTTATTGTTATAAAATACAATAGGAATAATTTAAATACAATAAAATACATTTTATAAAATACACATATTAATATATTTATTTAAATTAGTAGTTATACAATTACATTTACAGTAATTAATAATATTTATAAAACAAATTTGAATGAAATTAATATAATAAGACGAATAAAAATACAATAAAATAAATGTAATAAACTATATCTGTCTATCTTTGTTTTCATTCATTTCATTAAAGTATACAATAATTAATAACATACGATTTTCAATAATAAAATGAATACAATTTAATTACTAATAAAATGAATACAACAATTTGTATATAATAAAATATATTTATTTAATTTAGTATTTATTTCTTTTCATTTTTGTCTGTTTTTATTTCTAATTTCTGAAAATATCTAATCCTGAAAAATAAAATGTTGGTTTCCACATAAATATTGTGCAGCACAACTGTTTTCAACATTGATAATAATCAGAAATGTTTCTTGAGCAGCAAATCAGCATATTAGAATGATTTGTGAAGATCATGTGACGCTGAAGACTGGAGTAATGATGCTGAAAATACAGCTTTGAATCACATGAATAAATTACATTTGAACAGATATTCACATAGAAATGCTTTTTTTTAAAAATTATAATAATATTTCAGTTTTTCACTATATTTTTGAATAAATTAATAGAGGCTTGGTGGAAATAAGAGAACGGACAGAAGCGGATCTCTGATCAATAATCCATCAGCGTCTGTATTGACGAGTCACTTACTAGAGACTTTATCCAGAGTGTTTCCCGGTGATTTCTCCTCCTCAGTGGTCAGATTCTCCAGTAAATCTCTAGTGGGACTGGGTAAAGACGGCTCTCCTGGGGGAAAAAATGACACAAAGTCACATTTCCTGTCAGACAGGAAGTCACTGCAGTGTCAGATAGACTAGTTTGAAAACATCTGAATTTATGTATGCCTTTTAAAACCGAAAAAAGCTTTTGCTTAAATGACTAAAATTACTGTGTAAATAAATATAAAATTAGTCGTGCTGTCAAACGATTAATTGCGATTAATCGCATCCAAAATAAAAGTTTTTGTTTGCATAATATATGTGTGTGTACTGTGTGTATTTATTATGTATATATAAACACACACACATGCATGCATACATTTCAGGATGTTTATATATGAAATATATTTATAATATAAATTATATGAATATAAATATAGACGTAAATATATACTGTATGTGTGTGTATTTATATATACATAATAAATATACACAGTACACACACATATATTATTCAAACAAAAACTTTTATTTTGGATGCGATTAATCGCGATTAATCGTTTGACAGCACTAAAAATTAGCATATGAATTTCTGCTCAAACAAACATTTACATTAATTCCGTCAAGCTGTCAAACTCCAAAAGGAGAAAACAAGGTGAATGAGTAAGAGATGCTCTTTTTGTCCTGGTGTTTGTCAGTGTTTGACTGACCTGTGCAGGGAGGAAGCTTGCAGACGGACACGGACTCGGGTTTGTCCGCGTCACACTGTCCAGAGCTGCCTTCAGACGGCCTGCAGATGACCTGCCGCTGCTGGATCCCTTCACCGCAGCTCACCGAACACTACAGGAAACACATCACATTCAGACAGGAAACACCTACAGATCATGAGGAGGTCTGGGTGCGAATTTGTGTTTTACTGCCACATTCTTGATCACATCAAACTCGCAGTGAGCTGATATTAGCAATATTACCACTTTAAAATGAACTTTGCATTTAGAAACACAACTATAGTTATTTACCCTTTATTTAACAATTCAAATAATTTCTATTTAATGTATTAAAATTAGTGCTGTTAAACGATTAATTGCAATTAATCACATCCAAAATAAAAGTTTTTTACATAATATATGAGTGTGTACTGTGTATATTTATTATGTATATATAAATACACACACATGCTTGTATATATATATATATATATATATATATATATATATATATAAGAAAAATATGTTACGCTTATATTTGTATATGATATAAATTATATGAATATAAATATATACATGTAAATACAGGTAAATATTTGTAAAATATGTGCTGCATGTTTGTGTATTTATATATACATAATAAATATACACAGTACACACACATATATTATGTAAACAAAAACTTTTATTTTGGATGCGATTAATCGTTTGAAGGCACTAATTAAAATGTATTACAAAATGATTATATTCATAAATTAAATTTTACAATTACAAATCTTGCAAATGATTTAACTTAAATCAGTAGTGTACATGTATGTATATTTAATATTTTAATACTTAAAAATAATAACAATACTAAAAAATAGAAGCTAAAAAATGACATTTCTAGAAATTAATACTAACTCACAGGAAATTGTGGACTAATGATAAGAAATATTACCACTTAAAAATTCTCTTTGCATTTGGAACCATACACTTTGTTATTCAAACTTTATTTAACAATAAAATACTAATTTAACAATAATAAAAAAAATTAAGTTTATTAATTAATTAAAATTAATTTTTAAGTTTAATTTTTTTATTTAGTTTAATTTTTAAAAATGTATTACAAAATGATTACATTTAGAAATGAAACTTTTCAATTATAAATCTTAAATGCTGATTATTTATTTAAATCAGTAGTGTATTTGTATATGTATTTATTTCATATTTGTAGCACCTAAAAAATACAATACCAGAAATTAAACAATGGAGCATTTTACAAAACATTAAAAAATGAAACATTTCTACAAAATAATACAAAAGTATACTACTAAAATTTAGAAATGAAACCTAATCCAAATACAAACTAAATAACTAAACAGATTTATGGTGAACATGCAGTATTTTAAATGTATAAATACTCATACAAATATAATAAATGCACATTATATATACTAATAGATATAATTTATTAAATGTATTTTATTGTATTTTCATTATTCCTATTTTTATGGTTCTATTTTAATAATATTTAAATGTATTTACCGAATTAACTTAAATATTTAACTTATAATTCTGTTATGTGATTATCATCTAAATTATTCTCAGTGTCTCCTTATCTCTTATATGCAGACAGTGTGTGTGTGTGTGTCTGTGTGTGTGCGTATGTGATGGCTTGTCATATTAAGCGTTTATCCTCTGCCGTGTTGAGAGGAGTGTCGTTACTGTCAGTGTTTTGACAGGAAATCTTTCATCTGTTTGCTTTAACTAATGAACTCTCATCATCCTGTCGTTAAACTCTACACATGATGTCATTTCCCTCACGCTGCAGTTTTGCAACGTCACAAGAAAAAATAGTGGATTTCAAGCTTGAAAACTAAAGACACAAAACTAGTCTAAACTCCATTGTGCTGCAGTTTCCACACCATTAAACTTCACAACCACGTCTGCAGATGAGCTCCAAAATATACAGCGTTTACAACAGAAACACTCATTCAGTCCAGCACAAAGCTGACCATTTCTTCCAGCTCTGTGAATTTCTCATGAATGAGCTCGTCTGAATCTCTCTCTCTCTCTCTCTCTCTCTCACACACACACACACACGCACACACCATTCCATAGACCTCCACTGTTTTCAAATATATCTAGTTATAAGTACTATAACCTAACAAACACACTAACTCTAAAAGAAAACTTTCTGCATTTTTGCAAAACAACAACAATAACAAAAAACTGAAAACAAAACAAAAACTTAAAAAAATAAGGATATTCCCCACATTTTTTGGGGATTTTTATTTTTTTTTCAGATTATTTATTGGTACAAATATGTCCCCAGAATAAAGTTAAGTAGGGAAATCATTAAATGAATATATTTTAATTTAATATTATTGTTTAATTCATATTATTAATTATTAATATTATTTTGAAAAGTGATGTTTTTCTTAGTATTTCATCATTTTTCAGCACAAATATCTAAACATTGTTAACTCAAAATACATTTAATTGAGATGCAAATCATTCAAGTCTTGTTTTCTGAGAAACTGATTAAAATTAAAATATCTGTCAAAGGGGTCAGAAAAATCTATTTAATTACCAGGGAAAACAAGTTGGCAGATATATGTTCTTGTTCTTAGCATGAACTCAGCTAATTTTGAAAAAATATGATTTACATCAAATAAATGTATCTTAATCTAAGAATGTACTGAGAAAAGGAAAACTAAGGAATAAAAAAATAGACTGATGAAAACAAAAACTAAAATGCACAAACTTAAATAATGCATTTAATTAAGAATGAAATAATGTATTGATTAAAATATATAAAAATTATGGTTATAAATTAAACTTATGAATTATAAATATTAAATGCAAAATGTCAATAACATATTTGGAATTTATTATTTGTATTACATAACTTTAAACATAACAATACTAGAAATTGAACTACTAGTATAATACAAGAATGTATACTTCTAGACATTAGAAACTAAACCTAAACCAAATGAAAACAATGAAAACATAAATAAATGCAAAACTATATAACCAAACAGAATTATATGATGCATATGCAAGTATATTTATATAAATTATATGTATAAGTATATGTATCACAATTTAAGAATATTTAGATATTTCAACTAGAAAACAAAAACTACTGAGGAAGAAAATCAGTTTGTGTTTAAAGCCATTAAATACTTATAAACAAACACCTGTGATGCACGTTCTATATTAATGTAAACAAATGAAAATAATAAATGAAATATGTTCACATTTAATTTTTTTTTTCCAATTTTTTTAAAATTAATGAATGCAACTATTTATTGTTGTCTTTTACTATATTGCTGTTGCTGCCGTTTAATAATAAAAGCATTACAGTGATTTTTACATCAATTAAAGGGGTCATATGAAGCGATTTAAAATTTTCCTAAAAACTAGTCTCAAACCCAAAGAGATATTCTTTATAAAAGTTAAGACTTGTCCACGCCCTCCTAAAACGGCTCATTCAAACGCGTCCCCACATGTCTATGTCACGGTGTGGGGAGATTTGCAAAACACCGCCCAAACGTATACGCAATGAAAGAAGGCGGGACTTTTATTCTTGCTGTATTGTTGTTGCTGCTGCCGGCACCATGTCGTGGAGACACTGTGTTTCGTTGTGAAAGCGAAACTACTTTGTTTGGGCTTCCAAAAGAGAATACAACTAGAAGTCAGTGGTTAAGTTGTATTTACAACACTGTTCCAGAACAGTTCAACACAAATATTGGAGTGTGTGCAGCGCATTTTAACGGAGGACTATTTCCTGAACCTGGGAGAGAGTAGCCTGCCAGCTGCTCAAAGACTGTTTCTATAAAGTGGGGCAATTCCAACTGTGCAAGGACAGTCTGGCACTTCTGACTCACAGCCTGTAAGTATGTTTTCATATTTAAAGAATTTCCCACTGACTATTCAACCACAAGTTTTGAGCTGTGTAGAGTAGCACTTGTTGTTTGTCGTTTCAAGGGAATCCAGCGGATCATTAACACCATGCAGAGGATCATTGGCTGTCCTCTCTGAAGGACCTTTACAACTCCCGCTGCCTCAGCAGAGCTCAGAACATTGAAAAAGACCACTCTCACCCTGGTTCCCACCTGTTTAACCTGCTGCCCTCTGGCAGGTGCTACAGGTGCATCATATCACGGACAAACAGACTCAAGGACATCTTCTTCCCCAGAGCTATAATCACACTGAACACACATGCAGTGAACACTGACATGCACTGACCCCCCCTCCCATCTTACTCAGTGCAATATGTGAATTATATGTGTATCATATTTCTGTGCAATCTCCATTTTTTTTTTCTTAGTGCAATGTTTTTCTATATCTTTATTCCTTCAGTGCAGTGCAGCATTATATTCCAGTGCAATATCTTCACTTTTTAGTGCAATGTTTTTATACCCCCATTCCTTCAGTGCACTGTGTAATACTTGTAATATTGTGTAATAGTTTTACTCAGAGCCAGAAGTCTACCTCATATCAGTGCTATAATCATTTTAACAAGCTGTTACTTACTATTCATTTATTTTTATATACAAGCAATTCTTTCTATTTTCATTCTCTTTATTCTCTTGTCTTAGCTTAAATATTTTAATTGTACATCTCTTTGTATCATGTATATTTCTTTTTAGTTTCTTTTGTCTATTATGTACCACGCACCTTACGCAGAAGCTCTGCAATTTCATTGTATCTTGTGTACAATGACAATAAAGCATTCTAATTCTAATTCTCCAATCAGAAATGCAGACATGGTAATGTTTACGAGTCACGTTGCATCGCGCCGTGTAAACATTACCAAAGACATCATGAGTCATTATAATCAGTAATTATGTCCCCACTGGATGCAACAAATGCCTCGTTTATAATGGGTTTTATTGTTTTAGTCTCGTCGTGCCGGGACACGGCATCACAATACGGTAAGGGGCGTAACATTTCCGTCACACGCTTGAGGTATTCGGCCAATCACAACGCACTGGATAGCTGGCCAATCAGAGCACGCCTCGCTTCTCAGAATGATGAGCTTTGTAAAATTGACGTGTTTCAGAAAGGCGGAGCATAGAGGAGCAACAATAATAAATAATGTGTTTTTTTAACCTTAAACCACATGAACACATTGCATTACACCAAATACACAAAATAATGTTCTTTTTAGCAACATCATATGACCTCTTTAAGGGGGTTTTAGGCACCAAACATGACTTGCCCAGAAACCCTGTGAACAAAGCCTCACCTGTGACCAGGCTCCGGTCCTCCACTGGGCCGGGCAAGCGCTGGTGTTACAGGCTCTGCGGGTCTCAGGACGCTCCTCGCTGCAGTATTTGGTGTGAACGGGTCTGTTGGTGCCGTTCTGGAGCGGCTGCATGCACTGGACCACACGAGACTGATATCCCAGCTTCCCGCAGGATTTACTGCACGGACCCCACTCCTCCACCACCCACCTGCACTCAAACGCACACCTCGTTAGGCTTCATTCGGGTCTCAGGAAGGCATATGACGGTGTCAGATTTTCATGTTGCGATTAATTGCTAATGCATTTATTGCAGTAAACAGTATTATCGCGATATTGAAATTTAGTTGTAAAATTGTGTCGTAATACAGTATTTTCCTTTTTCTTGTAACAAAAAGAACTGAACATTGAAATACAATAAAGCAACACACAAAAATATTTATACAGTAAAAAAAAAATTCCCACAGACTGAAGTGCAAAAGAATTATAAAGACCAATAGGTATCACTTTACAATAAGATCTCATTAGTTAACCTTAGTTAATGCATTAACATTAATAATGAGCAATAGCTATATTTGCTACAGAAGTTATTATTCTTTGTTAAAGAATACAACTGTTAGTTCATGTTAGCTCGAGTATGTTAGCTTAAATAACAGAGTTGCAACTTTTGATTTGAACTAGTGCGGTCAAACGATTAATCACATCCAAAATAAAAGTTTTTGTTTACATAATATATGAGTGTGTACTGTGTATATTTATTATGTATATATAAATACAAAAGATGCATGTATATTTTTAAGTAAAATATGTTATGTTTATATATTAAATGTATTTATATATAATATTAAATATAATAATATAAATACATAAATGTATATACATGTAAATATTTTCTAAATATATACTGTATGTGTGTGTATTTATATATACATAATAATATAAATGTGTACTGTGTTTAATTATTATGTAAACAAAAACTTTAATTTTGGATGCGATTAATCATGATTAAATACTGTGTTATTAAATACTGAAATTACCTAAGATTAATGAATGTTATGAAGAATTTTTTGTTGGTAGTTTATGTTAACTAATGAATTAACTAATATTAACTAACAGAGCCTTAATGTAAAGTGTGACCGAACAATAAAGAATCAAAACATTTTCAAACAATGTTGTTGTCCAGATTAAAATGTGAAAAAGTTTGAAAATAAATAGCCTATTAAGTATTTAAGTAGGCTATTCAGTGCTGTGATGAACACCATAGCGAATACAAAAATCTGAACGGCTATTTAAATAATTTAAATACTTTTCAGAAAGTAGTGCAGCTGCTTTGTTTCCGTGGTAACAGCTGCATTTCTGCTGTTTAGCGCCATCTGCTGTCAGAGAGTGAATGTGCGCTTTCATTCAGCGCGTCTCCTTCACTCGTTCTGCCATGCGCTTCTCATCGTGCTTGTTTACATCAGATGAGATTTGATGCAGCATACAGCGGTGTTGTGCATTGTGACCAGCTGATGAGAAAAGTATTCTTAAAATGCATTCAAAAATCGGAATAATCTGAAATAAATAATTATTTACGGCATTTTGAAGTGCCCACGATAACAATATCGTGATATGATCGTGATATATCGCATTACTGAAAACTGGTCTAGTCTCAGGTGACTCTTAATGCTGGTGCGGGACTCACGTGGGCTGGCTGCAGCTGTTGGTGTTGCAGCGTTTCCGGATGGGTTTGGGCTTTTTACTGATCTCGCAGAAGTTCCTGTGAACCAAACGCCCGTCGCTCTTCCTCCGACAGCCGTATTTAGTGTACTGGACACCTGAGGAACTCGTGTGCGTTAGTACTTACAAAGTGCATTCATACACTATTGGTAAAATGTTTGGAATAATTATGATTTTTAATGTTTTTAAAGAAGTATCTTTTGCTCACCCAGATGCATTTATTTTATCAAAAATACAGTAAAAATTATGAAAGCTTGTTTCCGCCATGGAATAAAAATGGTAAATTGCGACTTTCTGACTTTTTTTCCTTACGAGTTTACATCTCAAATTTCTGACTTTTTTCTTGCAATTGGGAGTTTTCAACTTGTAATTCTGACTTTTTCTTGCAATTGAGACTTTACATTTTTAAGTTCAGACTTTTTTCTCGCAATTGCGAGTTTACAACTTGTAATTCTGATTGTATATACTTGCAATTGTAAGTTTACCTCACAAAGTTAGAACATTTTTCTCATAATTTTGAGTTTATGTCTCGGAATTCTGACTCTTTTCTCGCAATTGCGAGTTTAAATCACAAAGTTAGGACATTTTTCTCGTAATTGTGAGTTTACATCTAGAAGTTTGGACTTTTTAATCGCAATTGCTGAGTTTAGTTTAACTTTATTGTCCATTCTGCTTGTCACAGAGCAGAAATTTGTCTTTGACACTGGTGACATAAATACAACCACATTAATACTTAAAAGCACAGCACACATTAATAACACAAACAAAATTACAAAAATTTAAACAATTAAAAAAAAAAACATCTCGAAGTTAGGACATTTTTCTCACAATTGCGTGTTTAGATCTTCAAGTGCTGACTTTTCTTTTCAATTGTTTCTTTTTCCACTGCGGAATAAAAAATAGTGCAACTTTTTTCTCATAATTGAAAATTCAGCTTTGCATCACAGGAATAAATTACATTTAAAAATCTGTTCAAATAGAAAACAGTTGCTTTAATTTTACTGTATTTTTAATCAAATAAATGCAGCCTCAGTAAGCATAAGAAACTTCTTTAAGCATAAGAAATCGTAATTATTCCAAACTTTTGTAATAAATCTCAGATGGTGTTGAATGGCACACCTCCACCGCAGGGTTTGGAGCACTGCGACCAGCTCTTCAGTGCCCACTCGTACGTGTCCAGTTCGGCCAGCAGCACGTTGTTGTTGGTGATGACCGGCAGAAGATCTTCATGAATGATGTATTTGTAGCTCAAACTGATCTTGGTGTCCTCGGCCTGCGGAACGACCTGTTCAGAGCGACAAACTCAAACTCAACACCTGCAGCATCGACTCAATCAAACTCCATCCGCGTTACGCCGCTCTTACCAGCACCACGATGCCTTCGTGCAGCGGCCCGACGGTCTTCAGCGATTCTTTGCTGTTTGCCACCGAATATTCCCACTCCAGGCCGTTCTCAATAAAAGTCTTGGACGTGATTTCTTCTCCCTTGGCGTTCAAGATGAAACTCCCAGTGACCTGATTTTTAACGGCTGAGGAACACATGCACGGACAGAAGAGAAAGGAACATCTTTAGAGGAATATTATGGGTTCAATACGACTTAAACTCTATTAACAGCATCTGTGGGATTCTGTTTATTAACAGAGAAAATTATTTTAACAGAGAAGGGCTGAAGATGAAACATTGTGTAGTATATACTAGTATATATAGTATGCAACATTACATCATCTCTGTTTAAAATTATAATATTTACTTATAATATTTTATGATACCGCTACAGTTTTTTAATATTTTGAATTAATTTTTATATTTTCAGTTTTTATTGTATTTTTTTTAAATATTACTATATAGTTTTCATTTGTTTATATTTCAGTTTTAGTAATTTTCTGATACTGTGCAGTTTTTAAAAACAGCAAGCATTATAGAATGATAAACGCTTCAAACTGTAGTATGCTACAGTATATCACATATTTATCTTCTATTTTAAATGTTTAATTAAATTTTGTTTAAAAATATCTATTATCCAATATTAGTTATATCTTATATTAGTTTTTGTTCATATTTTAAATTTTACAGTTCTAGTTCAAGTTTTAGTAATTTTTAGTAATGTTTTTTGCTTTTTATTAGTTTTTTTATACTTTTATTTTGTTTCAAGTAATTTTTATTTCAGTATTAGTAATTTAGTACTTCAATTTAAACTAATTTTATTTCAGTAAGTTGTTAAGGTAACATTTCTAAATTTTATTTAGATTTTATCTAATATGCATATTTTGTTATTTCAGTTTTATTTTTAATTTCACTTCATTTATTCATAAACCACAGTTTTGGTTTTAGTTAACAACACTGCTCTATACCACACTATAAGTCTATATACTACAAAGTACACAAATAGTATGCTATTCTGAACACAGACAACATCAACCCATGTGCATACTGTCTTTCTTACAAATAAAAGAAAGAAATACAAACATAACCATTAGAACAAACTGCTTAAGCCAAGCTGGGAGATGCTGGGGACACATGGCACACAAAGCATGATGGGAAGGCAGTAATTGGTCTCAATAGGATGCATGGCTGCCCTGGGTTTGTGCCGCTGGAGAAAAGCATGGATTTCTACTGAAAGATGCACAGGTACAAACTCACCAATTACATGAGGAGACGTTTCATTCTCCTCGATCACAATGTGCCGAGCGCCAGCAGGAATATCAAACATCTTCAGCAAACCTAACAGACAGAGCGAGAGCTCAAGTCATCACGTTTGACAAGAAACAAGCCAATATTTCACTCAGATTTCATGCAAAGATTATAAATTGTATTTTGCTTAAAGCAAATGAGGCATATTTAGCACTAATGAAGTTATTTGCATAATAATAAAACACATTTTACCACACAAATTCTCACTACTGTGCCAAAAAGATCTATCTCATTATTCTGATTTTAAAGTGAAATTGCTTTCGTGAGATTCATCCAGACATGAAAATATGAAGATGCTGTGGAGATTCAGAGGTTCAGAGGTATTTCTTTTGGCCCGAGGCACTTTACATGTTTGACAAGAAACAATTCGATAGATGAACCTCACGTAGAAAAGGTCCTGCTTATATTTCATCACAAAATCACACATTACTTTTTGTCTAAAGCAAATGAAGCCTATTTTAGCACTAAAGAAGTAATCTTCACAAAAATAAACACATTTTACAACAAATTTTCATTACTTTGACAGAAACAAAAAAATCACATTATTTAGATGTCTTTGGAGTTAAATATGAACTATTTTTATTTTTTCCCTTTTTTATTATTTATTTTTTTAATATTTTGATTTAATTTTAAATTATTTCAGTTTTTTGTAATTTTAGTATTCCGTTTAAACTCATTTTATTTTTCATTTTAATTTTTTTATTTTTTCATTATTTATTTTATGCATTGTATTTTATAATCATTTTCTATTCTTGACTGTTTTAAATTCATTTTAAATACATTTTTATATGTTTGTTTTTAATTGTTGTGATGATTATTATTAATTTTTTTAATTCCTTGTTTTTATTGCTGTGATGATTATTATTTTTAATGACTATTTCACTTCCTTTTATGTAAAGCACTTTGAATTACCACTGTGTATGAAATGTGCTATATAAATAAACTTGCCTTGCCTTTTTTTTGTTTTCAAACTAATACTTATACTTTATTTTTCAGTTTTAACAAAAATGCTTTTTAATAATTTTGTAAACATATTTTACTTCAGTTAGATACCATGACAACATTTAAATTTGTATTTAGTCAAATTTTTGACCTAATATTTATATTACTTTATTTAGTATTATCTAAATTTCATTTCATTTATTTATTTATAAAGAACATTTCACTATACGGTATTAATGAAATTTATTAATGAATTAATGAAAATGTTTTAATAGTTATACTATAAAGTCTATATACTACAAAATGCACAAATAGTAGGAGTTTGTTTTACTGTGGTAAAATAAAACTCTTTGTACTTCACATTTTCTCTGATAAATCAGGCTCTCAGCAGGAGCTGAACATCAGCTCAGAGATTCAAAACAAAAAGAGAAAGAAAGTGAAGTGAAATATGAATTGGACTTGTGTTTGTCTCGAGGCGTGTGTTTTTTGAGCCAAAGGGAAAGATTGAAGTAAACGCTACTGTCGTAAATAATGAAACGTGTTTTCGTCAGGCTCGTCTGGATGTGTTTGCTCTCTGTGTGAGTTTGTACCTGTCTTCTTCGGGGTTTTGGTGAGCGTGAGTTTGACGGTTCGGCAGTGTGAATTGTCTCCCTCACAGACACCACATTTATCCTCCTGTTTGTACGATCCCACCTCCTTATCGCAGCCGACGTTCTGATCAGAAGAGACAGACAGGAGAGATTCATTCATTCATACTTAAACAGGTCAGACACACTGAAGAGAAGGCGTGCTCAATCAATACTGTGTCTCTGAGGTCAGTTTGTGTTTGAATCACTGCAACTACATTTATTTGTAAAGTTCGTTTCAACAAACTTCTTCAAAACACATTCACAGACTTGTTGCAGTCATATATTCAACAAGTTTTGAAAGTTTAGGGTCAGTAAGATTTTTATTTTATGACAGATAGAAATACTTTCATTCATCAAGAATGCATTAAATTGCTCAAAAGTGACAGTAAAGACATTGATAATATTACAAAAGATTTCTATTTGAAATAAATGCTGTTCTATTCATCGAAGGATCCTAAACAATAAAATGTATCATGGTTTCCACAAAAATATTGAGCAGAGCTAATTCTCTAAACTAAAGGTCCTTGCACACTGAGTCCGAAATTTTTGTATGCACTGTAAAAAAAATTCCGTAAAATTTATGGTAAAAAAACGGCAATTGCCGGAATTCTACCGTAAAAAATACGGTAGCAACATTTTAGGTTTTACGGTTTTAACTTAAATTTACAGGTATATACCGTAATTTCATTAACTGAGATAATGTTAATATACCAACCTATTGAAGTACTGAAATCTGTTTTGTACCTTTGTATTACAATGATGACCACCAAAAGCAGGTGGTGATGAGAAAGTCACATGATGAACCAAAGCCCATCACAAGCAGCTTTTAAATAATAACATATATAGAAGGTGCACAGTGTCATTCACACAAGCACTAAACACCATCATGGTGAGACTCATTAAACTGAAATATGCAATAAACATTCATTTAACAACATTAGATGTAACATACAACCCTAATAAAAATAACTGATAAGAAAAAACTAAGAAGAAACATAGTTATTTCAAAGAAAAAATATCAAATTCAAACAAAATTTGAAATGCAACGCAGGGAATTCTGGGAACGTCAATTTACGTTTTTTTTCCTTGTAAATTTTACCTTCTTTTTCACTTCCAAAAATTGTATTTCACTGTAAAATTGTCTGAAATGTCTATTACAGTTTTTCACCGTATATATTAGGGGAACTTACCGTTAACCATTTAACAGGTTTTTACTGTAGCATTTTCACAGTTTTTTACCGTTAATATCACGGTCATTTTTTACAGTGTGCGTTTTTTCTTTTTTTTTTGTATTCGCCATCCTTTCCTGTCAAAATGCTTGCTATGGGTGCGAAAACGCAGAAAATTTAACCTGGTCCAAATTTTTTTTATGGTGGACGAAAGTATTTAGTATTTCGGACTCAGTGTGCAAAGACCTTAACTCTTAGAGTAGACTGTTTGGTTAGGTTTAGGGTTAGTAGGATAAGTTTACATACACTTGAAATAAAGTGTTAGAAGATATTAAGTAGACAGTCTACTAATTCTATAATGAATGCTAGTTGATATGTAGTTGCAAAGTTACTCACTGTTAGTAGAATGTCTAAAGTGGACTATTGAAATAAAGTGTTACCGCATATTAGAATGATTTCTGAAGGATCATGTGACACTGAAGACTGGAGTAATGATGCTGAAAATTCAGCTGCGCATCACAGCAATCAAATACAATTGAACAGATATTCACATAGAAAACAGCTGTTTCAAATTGTAAAAATATTTGACAATTTTACTGTATTTTTGTTAAAATAAATGGGGCCTTAGTGAGCACAAGAGACTATTATATATGCATGCAGTATATGTTGTTTTATATAAAATAAAATATATTTATTTATTTATTTGGATCAATAATATATTTATGTAAGTTATATAAATAATAATATATTTAATAAGTTATATTTAACGTCCTAAACAGATGCAATGATTTAAAAGAACCAGTATTAGCGAATGAATCAGATATCAGTATTGTGTTTATGTGCTTGATACGATTCTCACCAGACACTCTCCTCGAGCGCAGACGCTGAACGGATCCGTGTAACTGCAGCGTGTCCCATCATGCATCACCTGGTTCATGAAGACGACTTCGCCCGTCTCTTTAGAGCGACAGCTCAACTCACACTTATGAGCCTCTGAAATACACAAACAGCCACGAGACGTCAACATCTCGCCCTTAAAGTTCACAAAAAAAGTCCTGTGTAGATCTATTAGCAGAGAATATCAAAGGGCTCATCTCTTCATATGAAGGCCAACAGTCTTCAGCTTACATAACAGTGACTGTGAGTGCAGATGAGCTGCAGACATGAACTAAAAGACCGGAGTCATTTCATATAGTCTGTATCTGTAATTAAAGTCCTGCTGTGAGTAGAAATGTCTGCTAAATGACCACCTACTCACTGTCAAGAGTTCACAGCTCATGAAATGCAGATGAGACATGTACAAAAGAGAAATGTGTCTCAAGGTGAGCCATGACTCATATCAATATGCTAAAGAGAAGCACAATGAGAGTCAGCCGCGTTGAATAGTGAGACGTGACCATAATTAATGCCTTCACAGTATATCGATGTATATGTGGATGTATGGAGCATTTTTTCTTCATGTTTCTCTGCTTCTTGGTCTGTCTTTCTCACAGGCTCCTTATTTTCTCTATCTGGTTTCTGCCAGGAACATTGTGTTCCCGCGTCCCACTCAGTGTCTTGTGTATGTGGTGAATTCAGTGGTTTTAGGGTCACAGTGAGTCCTGCTCTTTCAGAGAGATTTAATTCATCACCAGGCATCAGAAGCAGAAATGAACCGGGCAGCAAAAGTGACAGAAATACCCCAGACATTTTAAAAATAACATCAGAGCGAAACAGATGTTTTTGTTACAATTTTACACTAGCCTTCAAACGTTTGGGGTCAGTAAGTTGTTTTAAAGAAAAAAAAAAGTCCCTTAAGTCTCTTATGCTTGTCAAGGCTGCATTTAATTGATCAAAAATACAGTAAAAATGTTAAATATTATTACAATTTAAAACAGCTGTTTTCTATGTGAATATCTGTTGAACTGTAATTTATTTCTGTGACGCAGCTGTATTTTCAGCATCATTACTGCAGTCTTCAGCGTCACATGATCTTCAGAAATCATTCTAATATGCTGATTTGCTGCTCAAGAAACATTTCTGATTATTATCAACATTGAAAACAGTTGTTCTGCCCAATATTTTTGTGGAAACTGTGATAGATTTAGTTTTCAGGATTCACAGATTAATAGAATGTAAAAAAAAAAAAAAACAGCATTTATTTCAAATAGAATCTTTTAAATTATAAATGTCTTTTAATGCATCCTTGATGAATAAAAGTAACACTGTAATTTGACCCCAAACATTTAATTGGTGGAGGTATTTTGTACAATTCTGTTCAAATATCACCACAAACCACCATGGTTCAAGCAACATACTTTTTGATTTTTTAAGGTTAGAAAAATAAAGCTAAAATGCTCCAGAACAGGGTTTCCAAACTGTGGTTTGTGAATTGATGAAAAGCTGATAATGTAAATGAAAATGTAATGTTCTAATTAAAATAAATAATTAAAAAATTAAAGCAATTGAAATAAAGGCCTAAAAGAAATAATTATTTTATTTTTATAATATGTTCAATTTTATAATATTTTAATAATTGAATAATATTTCATAATTTAATGATTGAATATTATAATACTTTAATATAAAATAATTGAATAATTGAATAATTATAATATTATTATAATATTATTTTATAATATTTGAATATTTTATTTGTTTACCTGCACCTCATGTGACCGTTAACTGACAGCAGAAACATATACAAAATACAATGTTGATAAAATAGCAAAATATTAACTAATTTCAATTACTTCAAGATATTCGGCTGACAAAAATGTTTGGGAATCCCAGTTCCAGGAAATCAATTCCAGAATGAAAATATAAATATATTAATATATAAAGTGAAAAAAATGGATTTAGCTGCATTTCTCTCACCATCAGGGTGTTCATACGGCAGCCACGTGTGTTTTATGTTATTGTGGTATTTGTTGCTGCGCTGGACGCACTGCTGCGCTCTGAAGTCCTCGTATGGGCCGGAACAGTCCTCTGTATTACAGACCTGATAATCGAACGTGGACCCTGGACAATCACGGCCTCCATACGCAGGTCTGCAGAGACAGAGAGGAAATGAATAACAGAGCAGTTTCACTCATTCATGTGCTGGTGTAAACAGGTTTGTAACGCACACAGGGTTGTTGCACTGGCGACTGCGGGACCGAACGCCTCCTCCGCAGGTACGAGAACATGAGCCGAACTTTCCCCAGGAACTCCAGCCTCCGTCGTGACCGTAGGGCTCATGAGACGACCTCCAGATGCAGTGGCCTTTAAAACACCACTGCAACACACGCATTTACTAGTATCACTAACCCACAATCATTACTATACATGAACACTGTGTCCTAAACATATCACCATATTCGTAGCCATATAAGAGATTAAAATATCAATAGTTATTGTTCAATTGTGTAATTAAAACGTCTATGACCATTGTTCAATTATGACATTAAAATATCAAAGGCTATTGTTCAATTGTGTAATTAAAATATCAAAGGCTATTTTTCAATTAATCTTAAAATATTAATGGCTATTGTTCAATTATGAGATTAAAATATCCATGTTATTGTTCAATTTAGAGATTCAAATATCCATGTCATTGTTTAATTATGTAATTAAAATATCAAAGGCTATTTTTCAGGTAATCTTAAAATATTAATGGATATTGTTCAATTATAAGATTAAAATATCCATGGCTATTGCTTAATTTAGAGATTCAGATATCAATGTCATTGCTCAATTATGTAATTCAAATATCAATGGCTAATGTTCAATTCATCTTAAAATATTAATGGCTATTGTTCAATTATGAGATTAAAATACCAATGGCTATTGTTCAATTATGTAATTAAAATGTCAATGCTATTGTTAAATTAAGAGATTGAAATATCAATGTTATTGTTCAATTAAGAGATTTCAATATCGATGGCTAATTTTCAATTATGAGATTAAATATTGGTGGTTATTATTCAAGTAAGAGATAAATTATACATTTATTAAGAGATCAAATTTAAGTTGGTTTTGTTCTGAGCAACAGTAAGTAATTTGAAAATTAAAATATGATCAGTAGTCATGATCTGATGAAAGTCTGATGCTCGCAAACACGCCTGAGTAAGAAAGCAATTTATGGATTTAGATAATGGTTGGTTTTGATTCCAAGTACAAATAGCTGGCTGCCAAAGAGTCTAATGTGAGATTTTCCAAATGCTGATTTCTCCAAAGCAAGGTCATTTTGTTCTTGAGCCGACTGAATATACAAACATTTTATAAAGGTTGTGTGAAAAATGTGATATGCCAATTTCATTCAATTGTTTGGTGGTGTTGACAAGAATCAGTGCAGTTTCACCTTTCCCGGTGCACACTCCGTCCCGTCCACCGGCGGGCCCTTCTTGGTCTTACAGAAGTACTGATTGTCAGGATGGCTGCACCACAGCTGCTTACACGGGTCATACGTACGGAACTGGAGGAAGAGAGAGCGACAAACTCATGGAATCACATTTCATCAAAATGCAATAGGTTTCTCCACATTTAGCTCTGCAGATGCACATTAAACAAGCTCATGTTGCCCATCTCATCGTAAACTGCTTGAACTTGAGTCTATATTTACAGATCAGAGCTAAATATAGAGATAGAAAGATGCTTGAGGACTTACTGCGGTGCACATCTTATACCCCACACCGAAATCAAAGCGGCATTGCTCATCCATGGAGTAGTTTATCCCGGGAAGCTCTGTGAGTTTAGGCCATTTCAGCTCGAACGGATCATCCAGAAGACAGTCATATGAGCTGAAAGAAATACAGCGGTATCAGTGCTCTGCAGTGCAAGAAATTTAAATATAAATGGCAATTGTTCTATTAAGAGATTTAAATATGAATGGCTATTGTTCTATTAAGAGATTTAAATATCAGTGGCTTTTAAAATATTAATGGCTAATTTTCTATTGAGATTGAAATATCAATGGCTATTGTTCTATTAAGAGATTTAAATATCAGTGGCTTTTAAAATATTAATGGCTAATTTTCTATTGAGATTTATCAATGGCTATTGTTCTATTAAGAGATTGAAATATCAATGGCTTTTAAAATATTAATGGCTAATTTTCTATTGAGATTTAAATATCAATGGCAAGTGTTCTATTAAGATATTTAAATATCAATGGCTAATAAAATATGAATGGCCAATGTTCTATTAATAGATTTAAATATCAATGGATTTTAAAATATGAATGGCCATTGTTCTATTATGAGATTTAAATATCAATGTCTATTGTTCTATTAAGAGATTTAAATATGAATGGCTATTAAAATATCAATGGTTATTGTTAAATTATGAGATTTAAATATGAATGGCTAATAAAATATGAATGGCCAATGTTCTATTAAGAGATTTAAGTATCGATGGTTATTGTTCAATTATGAGATTTAAATATCAATAGCTATAAAAATATCAATGGCCATTGTTCAATTATGAGATTTAAATATCAATGGTTATTGTTTAATTAAGAGATTTAAAGTTTAATGACTATTGTTGTATTTAAATATTAACAGCTATTGTTCAATGAAATAATATTTTAATATTAGTGGAAATTGTTCTAATAAGAGATGACTTTCTTCTGTTGAACACAAAAGAAACAACATGAGGATGTGTAAAGGTTCACAGTGTCAGATTTAATGGCATTAATGTCATTTCTTTCTCTCTGGAGAGATTATGTTACTCGTTTTCACTCCATACTCATGCTTCATCTCCCAAATCCTCTTCAGCGATGGATACTGAGGATCAGAGCAGATGTAAGGAACAGTTTCTTACTGGATGTATCGGTTGAGCTCCTGTTTGCTGCAGCGGGACCAGTGGTAGCGGTGAAACGCGGCCTGGACCAGCGGAGCCATGATGCTGCCCATACTGGTCTCATCCGAGCAGCGGTTCCCCTGGCCATCATGCTCCATTCCCAGCCTGAAACATTCAACACAATCAGCAAACTGCTGGTCAGTTTCAGCAAACAGGGCGTCCTGTAATGTTGGGTAGAATCATATTAGTGAATCGGTTCATTTTGACTATATAATGACACACTGATTCGTTCCTGCACAGAATTTTCTGTGTAGCTTATTTGTAGTGTAAAATTTCTAGGAGTTGTTTATTACTATGTTTTTCAATTATTTTATTAGTTGCATTTAGCATTAATTTGTGATCAAATCAAATGCTGTCAGCTAAATTATACAACCATTGAAAAGTTTTTTGTTTGGGTAAGCTTTCAAGATTTTTCTCCTCTGTTCACCAAGGCTGCATTTATTAATGAAAAATACAGTAAAAACAGTTATATTGCGAAACAATTTAAAATAAATGTTTTCTATGTAAAAATACTGTAAAATGTGTTTTATTCCTGTGATGCAAAGTTGAATTTTTAGCA
This sequence comes from Onychostoma macrolepis, assembly GCF_012432095.1. NCBI lineage: Eukaryota > Metazoa > Chordata > Actinopteri > Cypriniformes > Cyprinidae > Onychostoma > Onychostoma macrolepis. Next base: position 1,538,644 of record NC_081166.1, on the reverse strand, counting down.
TCATTACTCCAGTCTTTAGTCACATGATCCTTCAGAAATCATTCTAATATGCTGATAAAATGATTTGATGAACAGAAAGTTTAAAAGAACAATCAGTTTTAAGTAAAAATGTTTTGTAGCATTATAAACACCTTTACTGCTAATTTTAATCAATTGAATGAATCCTAAAAAAAAATGAACAGTAATGTTTATACTGTATTTTCTAATATTCTTATTATTCATTTGTGAGCATTATAAGAAAATAAAAAAGTTTTTGTCTTGATCTTCATTTACATCAAAATTTAATGCCGTTAATAAAACCTGAGCTCATCAATCCATCTTACTTTTAACCATGAGTCATATAGAAACACTCAATCAATTCATCATTTAAAACAACCTCTAGTCTCAACCTACTGTAGAGTTCTGTTCATTCAGTATCCTGATTTATTCAAAATACATCAGATTATGGAAGTCAAGTGGTTGTCTTACAGTGTTTATGTGACTCAAACCACTTCAAACTATACACAGCTTGATAAACTACAGTCTTAAAGCAGCTACTCAACATTCCCAGCAGCGCAGGAACATCCGACTATAAGGAGAGCGTTTCTGCAAGTACAGTCACGAGCGAGACTGACTGGATTCTGCTGACATCATGAATTCACTGTGAAACAAGAGCTTCCAGCTCATGTGACTGTTGTCAGTGTTCATAGAGACACAACAAACATTAAATCTGATGATGAATCACATTATGAGGAAACAGACCACAGTGAAGAACAGAAGATGATTCATGTCTGTTCTCCAAACTGGCTGAGCGGAGAGGAGTTACTTAAGACCTGGAATGAACCGGAAAATATAAAACATCTTGCAAAATGGCAAAAGGAGCCAGTTTTTCTCATGGCAGAGCTCTGTTCTACAGGGGGCGCTATTGAGCAGCATTCATCTCAGCAGTACATGTTCATACTATGTTCATGTCCTCCAGGGATGTTCCTTCTGATGTAATTACAGAGTGCATTCAACTAATTTTGATCATAATGCAATGGACATGCTATGCAATTTCTCATTTCTTTCTGCTTTTCATGCATATTTGGCATACAATAGATGCTTTTTGTATTTTATCATGCTCGTGCCACCACACTAAATGATGCCTCATAAACTAGCCGAATGAGTAGCTTTTTCCTGGCAGAGCTTTATCGCCATTCTTCACAAACAGCTGACAAAATGCATGCAAAACTAATCTGTGCAGGCAACATTTCACAATTGCAACTTAAAGAAATAATTAACCCCAAAATGAACATTTGCTGAAAATGTGGCCATTCAAGATTAGGATGAGTTTTTGTTTATCGGATTTGGAGAAATGTGTTTTTCCATCGCTTGTTCTGCAGTGAATGGGTGCCGTCAGAATGAGAGTCCAAACAGCTGATAAAAACATCACAATAATCCACACCACTCCAGTCCATCAGTTAACATCTGGAGAAGACAAAAGCTGAAACAAATCCAGCGTTAAGACATTTTTAACTTAAATACGAGTCTATGATCCATAATAATGCTTCCTCCAGTGAAAAAGTGGTCTGGACTGAATCAGGAGAGAAATCTGCACAGATCAAGCGTTATTATGGATTATGGACTCGTATTTAAGTTAAAAATGTCTTGATGGATTTGTTTCAGCTTTTGTCTTCTCCAGATGTTAACTGATGGACTGGAGTGGTGTGGATTGTGATGTTTTTATCAGCTGTTTGGACTCTCATTCTGACGGCACCCATTCACTGCAGAGCATCCATTGCTGAGACATTCCTCCAAATCTGATGAAGAAACAAACTCATCTACATCTCAGATGGCCTGAGGGTGAGCACATTTTTAGCCAATTAAAATTTTTGCTGAATTACACCAAATACAAACTTGCTTGTTGAATGACACTCAAGCAACTACTGTAAATGCATGCTAACGTGCTGTGCTTTACCTACACGATCTTAAACACTAATAGCAAGCTCACAGTCGGGACTGAAAAGCAGATGTAAACTTACACGTGTCCGGTTTCGTGCGCCACCACAAAGGCAGAGGAAAAGCCGTCTTCGTGGTTGAGTGTGCAGCTCCGCAGCGGGTGGCACATGCCCGTTACCGGGGCGTAACCTGGGTGACGGAGATCAAAGGGAAACGATGATGAACTGGAATGCGGGACATTCTAGAAGTCAGATCAGAGCCAGGTGAGTTTCATTTGGAAAGTCTAAGATTCCTTCCCGTTCAAAGAGTCGTGGGTCACTGTCAAATCAAACACATAACAGCACACACAACGTGGACACCCAACTCAATTTTTTGACACAATCACTTCACTGTTCCGTTAGCAACGGAATATCACGGAAACTTTAAATATGACTTTTCAAAAAAGAAGCCATTCTCTGATTTCCTTGCTATGCTGCTTTTTTCCAAAACCAAGTGAGCTGCTGTTTATTATAAACATACACCACCATTCAAAAGTATCTTCTAATACAGTAAAATACAGTAAAATTGTAAAATATTATTAGAATTTAAATGAACTGTTTTCAATGTGAATATATTGTAAACTGCAATTTATTTCTGTGATGCGCAGCTGAATTTTCATCATCATTACTCACAGATGAATAGAATGATCAAAAGAGCAGCATTTATTTCAAATAGAATTTTTTTAATTTATAAATGTCTTTTAATGCATCCTTGATGAATAAAAGTATTTATTTAAGTATTTATTTGTAATAGAAACCTTTTATAACATTATAAATATCTTTACTGTCACATTTGATCAATTTAATGCATCCTTGATTAATAAAAGTATTAATTTCCTTCAAATAAAAAACTTGAATGGTAATATATATTTCATTCATCATCATAAAATATAAATAAAAGTAATTGAAATTAACTTGAAAAAACTTAATATTAACATTGGTGCAATTAAAAAAACAAACAAACAAAAAAACAAATGAAGATCATTTTAAATGGAGAATAGAGTATGTTTTGCAAGAAAATTGTATTTCAGTCTTGCTTCACATTTTCACATTTAACTCAATTTCAAGTATTTGTGACATTTACTAGCGGTAAATGTGTTTTTACACCACTTATTTTTCCCATTTTGTTCTCTATATGTGCAACTTAGTTCATATTTTCACAAGTTCTCCACTATTGCCTCCATATAGAAGCGCAGAAGCGGCTGCAACCCGAAAAGCTTTCCCGATCAATCCCACAAAACTACTAGCCACGTTTCACAGGACACAGTATTCATACGACACACAAACACCACAAAAAGCACAACAAAGAGACCGACACTCGACCAAGAGATGTGCAGTGCTAGAGCTTTAGTTTAGCTGAGCTGCTCCAGAGGTTAAAGCCAGTCTGGGCTCTTTTTAATAAGACGTTCATGCTACTGAAATCACCGACAGTCTTTGGCATGCAGGTGAAAAGCAGAGGATGCAGATTATGAGAAGCTTATGAAGCGATTTAATGCCTGTTAAAGCATCAATAATAATTGGGCCGATCCAGCATCATTTGATTACATGTGTAATCCTAGTGATATTCCCGCTGCCCAGCAGCCATGTAGGTTTTATTGGATTTTTTACATAACCAGAATAACAACAACAAAATATCAAACACGTATTTAGCCAGCGAAGGGTTGCATAAGAAATCAAGCTGCTAGCTGAGCCGTTTATCTGTCCTCAGATAAATGTCCTCCAGGTGAATGCAGCTTTGCATTGCTCTGGAAAAGCGTTGTTGTCAAGCGACAGCGTCTGGCAGCAATGCTGTAATCACAGGGTATTAGATGACATTAATCCAGGATATCGAAACTGATATTAAAGCGCCGCTGCATGAAGACGATTCACACAGGACAGTACTGGTTTCTCTACGTATTTGTCCTTTAACAAACATAAACTTGTTGTCATAAACAAAAAAAATATACAAACAAAAACCCAGAACCTTGTACAGCATGTCAGGAAGAAACTTAAATATTTTTTGCAAGTGTTTCCAGAATTCATCAAGCTATTTTAATTTCTAGGGAATAAAAGCTGAATGAAAAATTATATATTTTTAAAATGAGACATATTTTATTATAAATATATATATTATAAATTATATATATATATATATGTTTATTGCAAGAAAATAATGAAATATAGACACATACATATATAATATATACAAATATATATAATATATACATTTAAATATATATAAAATGTAAAATATACACACACACACTGTATATTATATTTAACATATAATTAGTTATTTTATTTTATAACAAATATATCAAATTTTAACTATATTATATTTATTTAAAATATTAAATGGCATAATATTATTATAATATATATTATATACGCTACAAAATAACATTTAAACCCAAACAAGAAAATACATTTTATATATTATATATCATTTTTATTGTTAGAAAATACTGAAAAATACACAAATCATGATTTTAAACCATTTTAAATATTTTTTTTAACCATTTAAATTTTTCATAACAAAGCTCATATAAAATAAATGTAAAAAAAACAACAAAAAAAAACATAACATTAAGTTTGATGCCCTGCGGTGGATGAGCAACATCTGAAGCCGAAGCGCCTCCTCCTTTCACTGACACTTTATTGAAAAAGAACAGTGATTTGACAGCTATAAACCGGGTTCCCCTGATCTTTTTCCAAATCACTAGCGCTGTTAAAAACACAGGAACCGCTGAATCAGGGCCTTCCAGTTATTGCAGGCTTCAGGTGCTGGCCGTTTCCCAAACTCCTTCAGTTATGAGCATTACTGTAAGCATGCGTCTATATTTGGGCTCTGAATGAGGGTTAAAGCTTGGGACTGGAGTGTGATGTTTGCCCTCGGGGTAAAAGGTTGCCGTTCTGCGATGTTATGAGCACAACAGAGGCCGTGGCGTAGCAACAGCAGACGTGCCAAACACAAAACAGGTATTACTCACTGTCCTCAAAAATCACACGAGGATCACGAAACCTAAACACACATTCATCCGAAACGAGTCCCTAAACTTCAAAAAGACTGACTGACAGGAGCACGACTGAGTGAGAGTCAAACACAGGACACCAATAATATAGTCAGTGTGTGCATGTCACTGCATTAGAACAAGATATTAATTCAAGAGTCATGTATTGTAAAGAAAGATGCACAAACACAATTTAGAAGCATGAAGGACGTTTGTTGGGTTTGAAAACCTAAAAGAGCAGATGTCGTGTTGAAGACGTGTGTTGAATCATGTTAATGTGATTCTCTACATCTATTAAAATCACTGATTCAAACACAGAGACTTCAACAATCATGAAGAACAGTGAAGTTAGTGAAGAGAACAGATCTGGCAGCATCTAATATTTTGCATCTAATGCAATGACATTTACACACTTAAAAGAATGATAAAAGTCAAGCTGTACTTTAGTATTTGACATTTTGTTTTAATTTACTCTACAGAAACCTGTGTTGACATTTATTATTATTATTCCAAAAAAATATTGTTACACGAAACAAAACAAATGTTAAATGAAACTTTAATTTCAACTGGTTGCCAAGGCAACATTGCTCATTTTCATTTAGTTTAACTTAAAATACTAAAATAACTAAATACTAAAGTAAATAAGCTAAAACTATTCAATTAAAAATTTATTTTAAAATTATATAGACATATTTAAAAATTAAATACTAATACTAAAAAACTAAAAATCATTAAAACTTAAAGTAAAATTAAATAAAAACAGAATATGGTAAATATAAAAAGAATCAAATTCAAAATATTAACAAAAATACATTTACTTTTTTTTTTTTTTTTTTGGTGCTGCTGTATTTTAAGCAAGACATACTTTAATATTTGACATTTCATTTTAATCTACAAGTTACATAAATAAAATTAAATAACAGTTACTTGAAAATGAACACTAAGACTTACAATCAAAACAAAACATGAAAATAAAATCTAATTCAAAATATTAACAAAAACTATAATAATATATCAATGATACTAAAATGACACTGCCTCACACCGATCAAACTCTCCATCTGTTTTTGAAATTTGAAATTAAACACAAATTTCCAGGAAATCCACTTTTTTCCATTTGTTTATAATTTGAATGCCATCACGTTTACATGAAGTTAACACATCTTTGTGAAATAGCAGTTTAATGTAATTCAAACATATTTGATCAGTTATGGATCTTAGTCATAGACTCAATATATTTAATGTGATGTGAATGAAAACGAGGCTGTGACAGACAGATGTACAGTCAGTCTATTTTGTCTCATTTTTGTGTTTTCTGCTTATTATTATTATTTTTTTGTATGCATTTTCAGTGTTTCATCAACTGATTAACACCAAATCAGACAACAGCACAACACTTTGCACAGACAGTAAACCTGTCCCTCACCGACTTGTTTTTATTTCGCCATCTACTGTATTTGACTAAGATGCCAGTTATTCAACTACAACCACTACTACTACTAAAGATGTTTAATCTAATAAATTTAAGAGGATATTACCCAAAAAATGAAAATTCTGTCATCATATGCTCACCCTCAGCTGACGGTAGCCATTGACTTCCGCAGTATGGAAATAAATACTATGGAAGTCAATGGCTACCATCAATTGTTTGGATACTAAGATTGCTTAAAATATCTTCTTTTGTGTTCAACAGAAGAAAGAAACTCATACAGGTAGAGGATGAGCAAATGATGACAGTCCCTTTTAATAGCATGCATGCAAGAATTACTTCAACTTTGTGAAACACAATAATAGTTCAAATTGGTCAATTTCATCAAACTACCTAGAAAGGAAACTTTTTAACCAAAAAACTAGGTAGATTAGTATTGTTGAGTGCACAGCTACTAATAAAGATGTCTTCTTTTCCTCTACATGCCAAAAACTCTCCTTCGGTCAAAGAGTATTTTTGGTTGCTACAGGTTGGCACCGATGCCCAGTTTACATGGTCTGGAATCAGATTATCTGGTGTTTGATGGTCGTTCCTGACCGATGTCCTGGGCATCTCGATGCCAACCATTCAAGAACAGAAGCAGAAAGAAGCACTTACTCTGCACAGCCTCGATCGAGAGAAACACAGTACCTTGCATACCTGCGGGACCAAAATCTTGCCTGGTGAGGAAGATGGCATGGTCGTGATGCTCGGCGTGCTCGGGGTCCAGCCTCTGCTGGGTGTTTGCCCAGCGGCACACCTGCTCCAGACTCCGGGACGGATTCCCACGCTCAATCAGGCTGACGGACTGCAAACACAGAAAACAACAAACCAGAAAAAAACATTAGTCCAGAGTGAAGTAAAAAATAAAATAATATACAATAAAAAATAAAAGAACATTTTGTGGCCCAAAAATGGCAGAGAGGTAAAAATAAAAAAAAAAAAATTTTAAATTTAAAAAAATTAAAATAAAACAAAACGAAATAAAGTAAAACAAAATGAAATAAATAAAATAAAAAAAAATTAAAAAAAATAATAAAAAATAAAAAATAAAATAAAATAAAATAAAATAAAATAAAATAAAATAAAATAAAATAAAATAAAATAAAATAAAATAAAATAAAATAAAATAAAATAAAATAAATAAAATAAAATAAATGACAGTGACCTACAAATCAAGGAAATGGGTTCATGGTTCACTTCGCCCTCTTTCTCCACCATCAGTTTTAAACCATCAGTTCCTCAATATTTCTCTCTCTCTCTCTCTCCCCTTTCTTTTTTCTTTCCCCAACATCTCTTGCTTTTCAGTTTTTTTTTCTTTCTTATTTAATTTTAATACTACCTCTTGGATTTTTTTGATTGATTGATTATTTTATTTTTTGATTGATTGATTGATTATTATTATTATTAACATTATTTTATTTTATTTCTCTACTGAGGATGACAAGGTTATCAATAATGGTAACAAAAGAATGAATGAATGATTAACTCAATGAAAATTAATAATATTATTTATTTAGTTGCTTACAAAAAAAATCTCACATTAAAGGTCTACTTTTTTCTCTCTTTTTTCCCTATAGTTTCTACTCTGTCTTCTAAATGTTATTACCAATAATGCCTCACCTTCTATAATTTGTCACTCTCTAATCAAAATTTTCTGAAAATATTGTTGCTGTGGAAATACTCACACTACATTCTGTTTATTCATATATCTGTCTTTGGTTTTGGTACATTCCTTTTGTTGTTGTTGTTGTTTGTTCATTTTTCAGTACTTTGTCATGTCTACTGTCATTTTTCAATTAATAAAAATAAAATAAAATAAAATAAAATAAAATAATAAAATAAAATAAAATAAAATAAAATAAAACAAACAAACAAACAAACAAACAAACAAACAAACAAACAAACAAACAAACAAACAAATAAAATAAAATAAAATAAAAATAAAATAAAATAAATAAATAAATAAAATAAAATAAAATAAAAAATAAAATAAAATAAAATAAAATAAAATAAAATAAAATAAAATAGTAGGCCAAAAATGGCAGACAGGTAAAATAAATAAAAAAATAAATAAAACAATCCAGCTATTCATTATATAGTCTAAATAAAATAAAAGGTTGTATCCAAATCAAACAACATGGTATTTCTGCACACATCTATCAGTAACTCAGTAAAAGCTCATCAAATTAGACAAATGTCTAATGAATAAGGCTAAATAATGACACTGTTGTCTTCTGTAGAGCTGCTGTATAAAACAAACTCCATTCAGCTATAATTGATGAACTTTGCAAGACTGACACTGAATCCACATTCAATTTAATTGACACTTTTGTTTTAATAATAAGTAAATGTGACTTGGCTTTTCAACTAGTGTTATTTTAGTATTATTCGTATACTCATATATTTCTGTTCATATTTTGAATTGGATTTTTTTTTTTTTTAATGTTCTGTTTTTATTTGAATTTTAGTTTTAGTCATTTTGTTCTAGTTTATTTAATTTCAGCTTTTTAATTACTTTAACTTAACCTAAATAGCAATAGAGCAATAGATAAAAGTTTATTTTATTTTGTCCGAAGTAATGAAAATGTATTTTTTTAAGGTTTTAGTTTTAGTCAACGATAATAACCCTGACGTCAACATGGTCAGTTTGTTTGACACGCCGTCATCCTCACAAAACATAAGCAAACCCACATAGGATAAAAGAAACCAGACTACATTAAATACACAAAGTGTTTTGAATTATTATAAATCTGTATGCTGAACACTTTCAGTGATGTGTTGTGTCGCCACTCGATGTCCTGCAGCAAAACCAGCCGAGACTAAACATAAAAACAAACATGAGCCTGCAGTCCGGACTACACACGGTGATCATTACCATATGAGAAGCAGAGCGATGCATCAAAGCTTCACTATGATCTGCCTCAGAGACACTCTCCTCTGAAGTCTGTATGATCACAAAGATGTATGAAACAAATAAGAGATGATACGCAGTCATTATTGTAAAATAAACCCTGACGGGATGATTAGTGCCCTGATGCTCGAGCAGACCGACCGCCTGCACATTATCCGGCTTATTACACCACACATGAAATCCTGATCTGAGCATCAATTCTTTCTTTTTTTTGTGAAGCAGTGTTATTTTACTCTAATTTTTAGACTTCTATCGTGTTTATAAATTTAAATATTTTCAGTTTTCTTTTTAATTTTGTAATTTTTGCTATATTTTATATACCATTAACTTTAATATCAGTTTTAGTATTTTATTTAAATTTTTTCCCATCTAAAATTTCTATTATTTTATTGTTATTATATTTTTATTATTATTTATTATTTATTAATTCAGATTTTTTTTTAATATTTCTATTTAGCTTAATTTTATTTTCAGTTTAGTTTCAGTAATTTCAGTATTTTATTTATTCTTATTTCATTTAGTTGTCAGGCAACATGTCATTTTAAGTTTATTAGGTTTTTCATCATTTTATTTTATTATTTATATTATTTTATTTCAGATTCATTTTTAAGAATTTAACTATTTCTATTTAGTAGTGTTTTAATGTCAGTTTTAGTAATTTAAATATTTTTCTTATTTGATTGATACTTATTTCAGTTATGCTTCAAAGCAACATATTTAATTTGAAGGATATTAGGTTTTCAATGTAATATTTCTATAATTTTATTCTTGATTATTTTTATATATATATAATTTTTTTTTAACTTTTTTTTTTTTTTTTATGTTTCTATTTACCTTTAATTTAGGTTTTAGTCTTTCCAGTTTTCAATGGGTCACAATCAACTATTACGGATATAAAAAGCTGGAAAATGAATGAGAACAACTTCAAAATGTTATTGCTCAGAGGTTGCTCTTTCTTCGTTCATCAGAGACTATTTCTGAAGTCTCCTGAATCCATCTCAGACGTTTCTCTTGAGAAAAAGGTTCGATAATCTCAAGTGTCTCCTCTAGAGTTTCTCAATAGTGCCTCAATCTGTGCTCAGATTTGTCACAAAAATGTTTGTGATCAAAAGTCTGAGACCTCAAAAATATTTCTCAACCAATGATTTGAACTGCTCCACATTCATTTTAGAGCTCTATACTCTTATTGGACTGGACTAAGTTATTGTTGTATTTTTAGGAGAAGCCTCTGAAACACCTCATGAGCTCCAGCTATATGAGGCACGTCTGAGCTCCAGCGGTCCTCTGGGAGGACGGCAGGGATTTGAGGACACTTGGCTGCTTGTTTAGCATGAATACCCGCCGGTAAAAACCCAACTGAGACCGAGCCGAAGCTGAAATTCAATGACTGACTGGCTTTCTGTTCAGCTTCCAAAATATACCAACATCTCACCGTGACCCAACAGACTAAACACAGCAGAGCCCACAACACACACAACGATCATCAATCATCATCACACACACATTTCTCATCTCATCTCGTTCAAGATCACACTTAACAATGGTAGAATAAAAAATATAAATACTTAAACTATAATATATTAATTAGTGCTGTCAAACGATTAATCAGCATTAATCGCATCCAAAAAAAAAAAAAAAAAATTGTTTACATAATATATGTGTGTGTACTGTGTATATTTATTATGTATATATAAATACACACCATGCACGTATATATTTAAGAAAAATGTTACATTTATATATTAAATATATTTATATATGATATAATTTATATGAATATAAATATGTAAATACATGTAAATATTTTCAAAATATATGTGGTGTGTGTCTTTATATATATTCATAATAAATATACACAGTACACACACATATATTACGTAAACAAAAACTTTTATTTTCGCGATGAATTGTTTGACAGCACTAATATTAATATCATATAATAAATTATATAATATAGTAAAATATATACATAATATATTAATATTATTTCAGGATATAAGACATTTTAAGATGTTTTATATATATATATATATATATATAAAAGAAACCAGGATAAATAATTTACAATAACAATGTTATATTTCAAAATTATTAATATATACTTATATGAAATCATTATATAATAAATTATAACATAGTAAAATAAATATATAATAAATGTATATTATTTTAGAATATATTTCAAGACATTTTACCAATAAAAAAAAAAAAGAAAAAAAAAGGATAAATAATTTACAATTTTTCTATTTAATACTTTTTTTTTCATTATAATATCAGCACAACAATATGAGATAAATTATTTTGTAAAAATAATATGAATTAAAAAATTTTTTTTTAAATATTTTAATGACAGTAGCTCATGAACAAAACCAGATGATCATGTTATCCAGCATAATTGTGCATAATCTTTATTTCTTTTTTGTTTGCATCATAACGCATCAAAGGCTTAGTTAATTTCCCGGTTTAAACTGAACTTTTAACCTCAGATATTCATTATGCATCTAAAATGACATCTGCATCTGCATCTGCTCAATGACCAAACAGCTGAACAAGCAAAGCAGCTGAAAAAAACTAAAACTAATAGATTAATGAAGCCGACACTCATTTCTCTACTTTTCCTGCAACGCAATTGTGTTTTTCTAGTTATCAAACTCAATGCATATTCTTTGTCACTATTATTTTTGCAGCTTCCAGCCAACCCCAGAAGCGCTGAAGGTGAACAAGAAGGACGTGTGGTGACAAGAAATGTGTGCCCATGTTTATACACAAGAGCAAAATGCCATCTGCCTGAGTAATGCAATGAAAATTAAACATACATTTCATATGAAGGAGTTAGCACAAGAATACATAAAGTGTCATGCACAGAAAGACAATCTGCTGTAGTGAATTAATGCAGCGTCTCGTGTCTAATGAGGCCAAACGTGCGCGGGATTGGTGTGTTGCTGGATTCCCGCTGACACACACACACACACACTTCAAGTTTAAAAGCTTTGTTTAACTGACAGCACAACTCAGCGCTGTTTACATATAGATGTACAAAAACAAAGACATTGATTTCTGAACACTTTCTACTTTACTTCACTACATCTTGAAGGGAAAATTAACACTTTTAACTCCGTACACGCCACAGTCATTTTTGCTGCTTTTAAAAAGCGTAGCAAATAAGACAGCAGTAAATGTGAGCGGTGTAGGTGGTTCGCTGATACTTACGAACAATCCATCTTTTAAATCACTGTTTCCTTTCAATGTATCTGTTCACAAAGAGGCTGGAATGGTTTGTTTGCAAATCTATTGAACCCCTAAGGAAAAATTAGATTTTGATGCTTTTATGTTCACTTACAAAACTTTTTCATTCCCCTGATAAATATTGCATTAAAATGGTATTTTTTGCTTTGACTTAAAAAAAAACTTTTGCATTGCTTACAAAATATCTGCGTTAACCTGATCATTTCTGCAATAACATACAATACTTTCGTGTTCACCGAGAAACTTTGCATTCACTTGCAAAACATTATCAATGGCTTGATAAATTCCGCATTAGCATGAACATTTTTTTATTTGACTTTGTGTTCACTTACAAAACCTCCCCGATAAAATTTGAATTAACATTTAAATCTTTTGCATTCACTTACAAAACCTTTGCATTACTAACAAAATTTCTGCATTCCGACAATTGATTTTGCATTGACATTTTAATCTTTTGTGTTCACTTACAAAACGTTTTCATCTTTAATTATTAATCAAATCTTTATTTATTAATTATTAATGTTGTGAAAATCTGATAAAGCTCTAACATCTGAGACAGTTCAATGAAAAACAACTGCATTAACTGTACTTTACTTATAGAGCACAGAATGTTTGTCTCTCTTTATTAGTCTCACACAGGTGTGAACGCAGATTCTTTAGTTCTTCTCTGATATTGGAGAGTGTTTGCCAGCTGGTGGTTCATTAAACCTACACACCGCTACTGATCAAACATAACAGCAGTGACGTCTTCCAGATGGCTAGCTTTTAGCCAAATTATCCCTCTACTACTTCACAGCAAGCTTTAATAAAGTCTCTTCTTTCTGTCAGCGTGTCAAACGTACAATACCTGTGATCCATCAGCTCATAAACAAACCCACTGACAGACCAGCAGCTCCATTATTATTTTGAAATGAACTGCTATTATTTAAATAGATTTTTTACCCCACAAAATCTGTTAATATTCACTATACACTATCTAAACGGCATGAAGAGACTCTCAGGTCAGTGTTTTCTAGCAATACTGAAAATATATATTTAATCAAGCATTTCCACTCAACGCTCACCTGACGATATCCCACCAGGATCATTCGGACCAGCACAATGTTAATGTTGGTTCCCAGAGACTCATCGTGATAGATTTCATCAACCTGTGGACACAGAAAAAGAAGGATATGATGAATAAAAGACTCTACAGAAAATCTAAATCTAAAACTTTAGAGAAGTTACGCAGAACTCACTGAAAACCCTTAAAGACAAAGTCAAAGTAGCTGACTGAAGATTACGGATGAGATCCACAAACATGAAGACGTGCTGGTGTTTGATGCTTTTTTTTTAATTACAGTCATTTACAGTGAGAGCAGAGCAAACAAACGTCAAAACAATTGTCAGGAAAAAAGAGAAATAATAAAGTAAATAAAACACACAATAACAAAAATAAATAAATGAATAAAAATGATTTATTTACTCAGAGACGTCTTAATTTGGCTCATGAGTAATTATTGTAAACACTGTAATGCCAACATTACTGGAGCGCTGGTTCTGTGGTTTGGGGTTATAAAGAAGTCGTCCACATTTAAAGAGCAAACTAGACAAACACGGCTGTCAACAATCACCAAAGGAATGAAGGTCAACACTAAAGCAAACAACTCGCTAGTGTAAATGCTCCAGGAATGAATATGCACTAACAAACAGTACCACTATAGTAAAAACATGGTATTCTCTGAATTAACTTGGGATATCATGTAAATGCAATGACAAATGAATATGGCATCTTTCAGTACTATAGTACCACCAGCACAAATTATTATTATTTTTGAAGGAAATGTGAGCGATGCATGTCAATGCAAGATTCAAAGCGGTTGCGCACATGTTCTGGACGGTTGGCAGGTCATTTGTGCATGTCTGCAGCACAAAACGAACTTTAATGCTTCGTTTTAGAGGTTTCATCACAAGCAAAAACACAAAAGCAAAACGTTTGCGATGGAAACAACGGCAGCATGCTTGTTTAGTCTCTCAGGATGTAGGAAAGTGAATGAACGCTGTGTAATGACGTGCTATACGTGTGACGTGACAAACGGCCTGACAAACACAGCTGGAAACACACAGAGACTGTCGAGAGATTTCTGTTTCCGGTGGAACATTATTCTGAAGGAAGCTTGAAACACAAATACGCCAGACCACCCGACACAACCGAACGCCTCCAAGATGTATTTAACATGCTCTTACGTTCGGAAGCTACTCATGTAACACAAGTAATTGCTGCATTCGCCGTGTCGCCACAAGGGTGCGTTATGGCAAATTTCTTTCCTACAGTCGTTTTGCTTATTCAGCTCTAATGTCATGAGGTTTGTCAACGAATTTCCAATTAATTTTTTTTTAAATGCAATAATTCATGTGACACTGACGACTGGAGTAATGATGCTGATAATTCAGCTTTGATCACAGGAATCAATTACATTTTAACAGATATTCACATAGAAAACAGCGATTTTTAATTAAAATATTATTTCACAATATTACTGATTTTACTGTATTTTTAATTGAATAAATGCAGCCTTGGTGAGGAGAGGAGACTTTAAAATTATTAAAAATGTGTAATTAATCCAAACTTTTGACCTTTAGAGTATATTACTTCAAGTCTTGGTTGATTATTTACGTTTGAGTTTGTACACTTTTTCTGGCTTTAAAACGAGACCCAATATTATCAAAGTGCTGGTGTTATTTTATTTTTAATTAGTTTTTATTTTTATATTTTCTGTTTTCATTTTCATTTTAGACAAAATTTGTGTCTTTATAATTTTTTTTTGTTTGTTTTCTATTAATTAATTTATATTATTTAGTTTTAGTTACCTATAATAACCCTGACAAGGACACGTATGAAAAAGTCACAACAAAACTGAAACGAAGAATTCCTTTAAACTCAGTGACGTCTGAATCCATGTGATTCTGCAGGGGCCGGTTGCATAAACTGTTTAGACTAGTCTTAAAAACTTCTTAAATTCAGTTATGAAAAGGCAGATTGGTCTTATTTGTATTGGAGAAGTAAGACTGATTACCCCTTGGCAACTGCTAGTTGGTCAAACTAGTTCAGTTGCATTTCATGCAACGCTGTCTTAAAAAAAACAACGGTGCACTTCACCACAGTTTATTATGCAATGCCAAAAATGTCTGAACTACAAAAAATGCAGTTTAGGCTCAAAGTCTGACGCGTGGCACGCAGTTAATGAACCTCCGGTGTGGAATTTAAACAAAACTCTGCGCTGCATCAATCTGGACGTGTTCAATCGTTGCCGTACCGTCCGCAAGACATGTCAGCACAACCTCGGCTTTGAGCGCAGCGCACGCAGCCAGAGGGAAAACAGCCATGATGTTTTTTCCATACATCAGGAAAGACAGAACATTCAAACACTTGATCCTGCAGCCGAGGTCATGGAGTTTACAAATGCATTCTGGTAAAACGCACGGCCGTCTTTTCCTCTGGGCTCTGTTTTTGTGCCTCATGCTGGTTTGGCTCAGTGTGGCAGAAATTTAATCACGGGGGAACAGCCTGGGGAATATATGGCTAAGATAACGCTGGAGGAATCAGTTGAGGTTAAATCCTCTCGAGTTACCCGTCCTCTCAGTACAGTCACTTTTACAGCACGCCTGCAATAACACGACTCAAGTTTTGCAGTTTTACTGAAGAGAAAATCAATAGGAAGAGGGCAATAAATACAAGGCAGTATACACTAAAGTAGAGCACAATAATCCACAGCACTCCAGTCCATCAGTTAACATCTGGAGAAAACAAAAGCTGAAACAAATCCATCATTAAGACGTTTTTAACTAAAATACCATAGAGTCCATAATCCATAATAACGCTTCCTCCAGTGAAAAAGTGGTGTGGATTACTTGTGGATTATTGTGATGTTTTTATCAGGACTCTCATTCTGACGGCACCCATTCACTGCAGAGCATCCACTGCTGAGACATTCCTCCAAATCTGATAAACAAACAAACTCATCTACATCTCGGATGGCCAGAGGTGAGCACATTTTAATTTTGAGGTGAACTATTCCTTTAAGATACAACTCATGACCTTGGCATTGCTAGCTCTGTTTGTGTTACAGAAATGCACTTTAAAATGCAGAGCGAGTTCTGTTTTTATGTAAAATTACAAAGACGCACTGCAGTAAACACAATCAATTTTGATTTCTTTTAAGTGTAATATAGAAGGAGATTGTTCTGTTTAACAAGTTAGGATATTAAAAAGCCAGTTCCTATACATCTGTCAGCGATGCAACAAACTTTAAATCTCACAACTAGCTAAAAAAACCTCTCCCTGCATCTGGAAAACGCACACAGACTGTAATTACACCCAGGTTTGGGTCATGATGCAATCAGCATCTCACCCTGCTGACACTCGGCTGGAATGATGCGAGCGGATATTCTGATCCAGACGTGCACGGACGACTCTTTCAAGTGTCCTGCAGATTGATGTCAGCGCCAAAGGAGATGAAAGCGTGCACTTTTCTTATTTGTAAACGTGTTTGCCAATTTATGAGGTGCAACCCAATCCGACGACCTTCACGAGAGTCTCGTTTGTGTTTATTCACGGCAGAACGCCCAAGTGAGCTCACCTGCAGCTCTGGAGAGCCGTCTCAGTCTCTACAGGACACACATACACATGTCAGGCCATCAGTCACGGGCAAACATGAACGTCTGACAGCCACCTGCATAAAAACACACAATTTCTCTGCTCTGACAGGAGGTGAACGGAGCCTACAGACAGAAATATGACTGCTAACGCGACAAACCTGCATGGACTGTACTGACCTGCAACCGGTTCTGCAAAAAAAACTTTCAAATCTAGTTTAATGAGCATGTGGCAGCTTATTAAATGTTTTGAGTGAGGTTAATCTCCTGATATAAGAACGCTGAACACATGTTGATTTGCTCATACAATGATGAAAAACGCAGCTGTTCTCTGAAGGTGTTGAGCATCTCTCGCTGGAGTACAGCATCACACACAAAACTGGGCCGCTTATCAACACATGCAACAACGCAAGCATTGTCCACAGACTCTGCGCTGTCCAGAAATCAGTCTCCAGGTGGTACGACACCCACAATGCCGAGCAGAGGAGCTTAACGCAAAGTGCAGAGTGATAGGAACCAATAGATATATATATATATATATATATAGTTTTTATTCATTCGTTTTAATTCAATCATTTGAATTCGTTTTTATTTATATTCATTTTTAGCTTTTAGTATTTGGTAATACTTTATTTTAAGATGTCCTTGTTACACGTCACATGCACTTACTATTATAATAACAATTAATTATGCATAATTACATGCAAGTAACCTTAAGGCAAACCCTAATCCTAACCCTAACCGTAGTTAATTAATAAAACTAAGCACTTAAATGTATAATTACACTGTAACAAGGACTCCTTAAAATAAAGTGTAACCTAGTATTTTTTTTTAGTTCTATAGCATTCATTAATCTTATTTTAATGTTAATTTTTACATTTACTTATGCATTTTTCTTTTTTTAAATCAAAGGTTATATCTGTTATTATTAGTTAATGCATTGTGAACTAACATGAACAAACAATAAAGAATTGCATTTTTAGATACTAACAGATACAAATATTTATAAATGCTGTAAAAGCACACATTTACCACTGTTAGTTCATTAATGCATTAACAAATGAGAGGTTATTATATGTGTTACCACATGAAAAGTTCTAAAACTTCATTAAATAGCTAAATCCTGCTCTCAACAAGCAAACACTGGCTGATCAGCCAAAGATAAAAATTATGAAGTCGAAAGAAAGCATTTTCTTGGATTTCTTTATACGTTGCCTCTCGCTCCACAAAGCTCAGCGCAAACGCAAACACTCAAGAGACTCTATGAATGTGTGTTTAGCCATAATTTGAGGTCAAAACTGTCACTAGATGTGAGCAGAATCTTAAAAAGCCTCCCTTTGACTCCGAAATGAAGAAAACCTGTGTGTGTGTGTGTGTGTGTGTGTGTGTGTGTGTGTGTGTGTGTGTGTGTGTATGTATATATATATATATATATATATATATAAACAAAGAATATATAGATTAATACATTTATTTAATAATCTTAATAAATATTAATATTATTAATAATTATTATTCTTTATATAGATTTTAATAGATATATAATAATAATAATAATAATAATAATAATTATAGATATATATTTTATGTATTAAATATATTTACTATATATATTGTTTATATATCAGCTATTATATAGAATACACATAAAATTATATATAATATATAAATAATATATGGAATGTCTTATTTATAAATATATTATAAATATTTTATTATTTAGTATTTATTATTTTATGTATGTATCAATTGTATTTGATGTATATATATATATATATATATAGAGAGAGAGAGAGAGAGACAGAGACACTAAAATATATTATATATAATACATTTATAACTGTATAAAAACATATATATAATATATGAAGAATATATGAAATATCTACAATTCAAATATATTACATTTATTTAATATTTATACTTATATTTAATATGTATTCTTATACATATATAAGTGTGTGTGTTTATATATATGTATGTATGTATGTATGTATATATATAATGCACTTCTAAATTAAAAAAAGTAAACAAAAATATAAAAACAAAAGAATTCTGTGTTATGTCCTTTCTGATGGCTAAACGTACGTGTGTGTGTGTGTGTGTGTGTGTGTGAGTGTACCTGTTTTTCTATTCAGGTGGGGACTTAAACATGAATACACACAGACTCGTGGGGACTCGTGTCACGGTGGGGACCTAAATTGAGGTAAACAAGTTAATAAATCACACAGAATGACGTTTTTTGAAAATCTAAAAATGGCTGTAGCCTCCTGTAAGGGGTAGGTTTAGGTGTAGGGTTGGTGTAGGACGATAGAATAAACGGTCTGTACAGTAGAAGAAGCATTACGCCTATGGAGAGTCCCCACAAGGATAGCTAACCAGACATGTGTGTGTGTGTGTGTGTGTTTTCAGGCCGTCTGTGTTGGACCCATGACCCCTGGTCTCCCTCAGGTCAGTCAGCGGTCTAGCGTGTGGATCAGCCCACCGCCGCGGTCCTAACGGTGACAGTTACAGAGTGAAACCGGCTCCCTGTGAAAATCTGACTGAGGGATTTGGCGAGCGTAAGCAGATTATGGTGGCAGGACCTGGTGGGACGCGTTTTCAACAGGTCTTTTCTCTGGTTCTCTCTCTAGTAATCCTCCCGCAGACGCAGCGCTTGAGAGGTGTGCTGCGGGTCAAGAGCAGTGAACCGTGGGCACAGAGTCACCACAGGGTTGCTTTCAAGCTGGTCTGTGGGATGGTGTGTGCAAATTTGCTTCGAGAACCAAACTAATCGAGCAGAAGAGGGCAATTACAGTGCATTTTTCTACTCGGCCATCATTGAGACTGTCCTGTGTTCATCCATAACTGTTTGATTTGGTTCAGCTACCAAATCAGACATCAAGAGACTACAGCGGACGGTCAGGACTGCTGAGAGGATTATCGGTGCCCCTCTACCCAGCCTCCAAGATCTTTACATCTCCAGAGTGAGGAAAAGGGCTAAGAAAATCACACACCCAGCTCATTCTCTCTTTGAACTGGTGCCCTCTGGCCGGCGCTACAGAGCACTGAGCACCAAAATAGCCAGACACAAGAACAGCTTTTTCCCTCAGGCCATATCCCACCTGAACAACACACACATAACACACTTCAGTACTGTACACCTGCAAATAACTCATCAAACCTTCATCTGTAAATAGCACATATGCACATCACAATTCTGTCCATGGACATTTTCTTTTTCTCTATATTTTTATTGCTATTTATAATTTATTGTCTATTCTCTTTATTATTAGTGTTTTTATTGCCTTAATTATATGTATGTCTGTACTGGAAGCTCCTAACACCAAGATGAAGTCCTCGTGCGTGTAAACACACTTGGCAATAAAGCTCTTTCTGAAATCAGTCACTTACGATGTTCATCAGTGTCAAGACGTAGTTCTGCACATGCTCTTTTCCATGGAAGCGCACGACCGAATCGTCCACGGCGAGCAGCACCTCGATGTTGTAGTCGTCTTTCTTGGCGTGTCTGCGTTTGCGCTCCGTCTCTGTCAGCTTCTCCTCCAGCGCGTTGAGAGCGTTGGGCAGCTCGGCGATACCAAAGTCTGTGACTGAAAACACCAGAGATTTACTGCAATGCAAACAATGGGTTTCTGCTTTAGTATCATAAAAACCTGCTGTCTGCAACAAATGAGACAAATTCACAGCCGCATCTTCCCCAAAATATGAGTCCTGACTACAGAAAAGTTAGTCAACATAAACAGCTTGAGCTGCAAAAAGAAATCCGTCTGCTCTTAAGTGTTATGAAACAATAATCATTCATTATAAAACATGGATTTCTGCTTTATTTCAGGAGCGTTTGCCATCTGGCGTCTCCATAGAAGCGTCCCAGATCACAAGGCACATTATTCATAATGAATGTAGACGTGAAACATTAAATGTTGTTTCAAAGTCTAAAACAGCATGAATTTTGCATTTCAGAACAAGGGAAGCGCACACAAGCAGAAGAAACCGCTTGTCAGTTTTAAGTTTGATGTTTAAAGACTCAATATTTACTATCATTAATTTTCTTTGGCTCTAAAAATATTAAAAATTGATTTGATTATTTTACCCAATATTTTAGTGCAATATTTAGTTTAAGAGAGATACTATAATTTGTATTAATATTTGGAATTTGATTTTATTTTTATGTTTTTCATTTTAGTTAAAGTTTAAGTTATTTAATTGTGTTTTTGCCATTTTTATTATTATTATTTTGTTTAATATGTCAATATAGTTTTTTTTCATTCATTTTTATTTCAGTTTTAGTTTTAGTTATTTTAGTCCATAAAGTTAAACTTTAGTCCATCAAGTGAAATCTTATTTTATTTCCACTGAGATAATTTTATTAATATATTTGTGTTAGTTTTTATTTTTATATTTTATATTTTCATTTCAATTTTAGTTTAAGTTTTAGTTATTAAGTACATCAAGTTAAACTCTTTTTATTTTAGTATACTATTTGTATTATTATTATAGTTTTAATTTAGTTTTCATTTTTATATTTTCCATTTTCATTTAATTTTAGTTTAGTTTTAGTTTAATTTTGTTGTCTTTGTCATTTTTATTTTTTGAAAATATATATGTCTATATAAACTTTAATATTTTTATTTCAGTTTTAGTTATTTTAGTACATCAAGTTAATCTAAATTTAAAAAATATATGTTTTATTTTATTTCATTTAAAGAAATCTCTTTTTTCAATGGTTTTAGTTCTAGTTAACTACAGTATAATTCCCCTGGTGTGCACTGTGTTTATTTATGCTTTTAAACCAGCAGCTTACTAGGTTTATTTAACATTTATTGATATTTTGCATGAAGAATTCAGTATGCAGAACCAAAACTAGAATGACAGAAAGAAAAAATGATCAAATCAAACCTCTAAATGCATAACTGAAGGTCGTGTACAAACTCTACTGCAGCAAAAGAAAGGTACAGCCGAGGTGAATATCATAGTGAAGAAACGTCGAGACTTCTGGCACATCTCTCCATAAAACTCAAGACACATGGTATTTACATTGACGTTCTCCCATAATTTCACAGACGTCAGAGCTAAACGAGCTGCAGGCCAGTCTAGACTTCAACTACTGAGCATCATTATTCTCTCTCTGGATTCCTGTGATACAGGTGTGGAGCATTAAAGCGCCGTACAGCTGCAAAACTACAGGATATTTCAAGGGTTTTGCCATATGTTATGATTATTAGTGTTCTTTCAGGCTGCATTATGGCATCACCGAACTCTACTTTAAATTGCATCTAACAAACCCTTAATCATAAGTTCTTCCTCGTCTTGTTCCGCTCTGTATTTCTCCATGTTTCTTCATCCCTCTCGTGTGAATCTGTTATAAAGCACTCGTGTCCACTGATACCTACATGGAAACATCTATCTCAGGCTAAACAACACAAGCTGACACCTTTCTACCACTTCTGCTATTTCATATCACTTGCATCATTGTCCAAATGAAGGTCCATGGGACAGTGAGACATGGATTCTCAGTAAATAATTAATGCAGGAAACGAAGGGCAGACAAAGTGACGGTTTAGTGTCATTTAGAAATAGTGGAAGTGCTGAAGCAACAATCTGGAAAGTTTTCAACAAACCACTAAGTTTTTAAGGAGGTAGTATTTATGGTATTCTTTGCATTATAACACAGCACATGAATACGGTGATCATTCAATATTAAAAGCTTTTTTTTTTTTTTTTTTTTGAAAGAAGTCTCGTTGATTAAAAATACAGTAAAAACAGTAAAATTGTGAAATATTATTCCAATTCAAAATAGCTGTTTTCTATGTGAATATCTGTTCAAATTTCATGGATTTCTGTGATCAAAGCAGTCTTCACTTCAGTGTTACACAAACCACGCTGGGGCTGCTACGACGTAGGGTGTTCCGAGCGGTTGCTAGGGTGTTTAGCATGGTTGCTAGGGTGTTCTGGGTGGTTGCTAGAGTGTTCTGAGTGGTTGCTAGGGTTTTTATGATGGATGCTAAGGTGTTCTGGGTGGTTGCTAGGGTGTTTAGGATGGTTTCTAGGGTGTTCTGGGTGGTTGCTAGGGTGTACTGAGTGGTTGCTAGGGTTTTTAGGATGGATGCTAGGGTGTTCTGGGTGGTTGCTAGGGTGTTTAGGATGGTTTCTAGGGTGTTCTGGGTGGTTGCTAGGGTGTTCTGAGTGGTTGCTAGGGTTTTTAGGATGGTTGCTAGGGTGTTCTGAGTGGTTGTATCATAGGTCTACGTCTTTAATAAAAATCAAAACTTGATCCTTCAGAAATCATTCTATGTTGATTTGCTGCTCAAGAAACATTTCTGATTATTATCAATGTTGAAAACAGCTGTGCTGCACAATATTTTTGTGGAAACTGTGATACATTTTATTTTTCAGGATTCACAGATTCACAGAAAGTTCACAAGAACAGCATTTATTTGAAATAGAAATCTTTTGTAACATTATAAATGTCTTTACTGTCGCTTTTGATCAATTTAATGCATCCTCGATTAATAAAAGTATAAATCTCTTTGAAAAAAAAAAAAAATTGTTTACAGACCCCAGACTTTTAAAAGGTTGTGTATATAGTATATCAAAATACTATGGTATTTGCATCACTGTACCATGGTCTCAAACAAAGATAATAAACATAACCAGGCATGCCGTTCGTGATCTGTCAGGCCAGTGAAAGATCTTTTGATTTTCTCGATTGGTTTCACAGAGTTTTTGGACCGGACGTAACCTGCGAAAGCAGATGCTCTGGTCGGTTCGGCCGCTGACGCTCTGCAGAAGCAGAACAGAATATACGGCACCATCGAGGCACTTTTATAGTAAAAGATCTTTGACTTCCTCCAGTGATTCCATGACAGCTTCCAAAGTTTCTGCTTCAGCAGCTTTTTGAGTTCAGCATGTGGTACGAGCACTTCAATAATGTGCATTTAAATTCACAGAGAGGCTCTCAGACCCTTCACTTTATTCACAGAGCAATAAATCTCAATCTTCTGCGCACAAGCTTGCTTGATTTCAGTTTCGTGTGTCAATAAAGATGTCAGAATGTGACACAGACTGAGTCTAAGCTAAGATGTATATCGTACACAGTGACAAAAAAACGTTTATTGATGTACAGGTCAGAATAAACAGTCACATCTTTCATGCAGTAACTCTCAGATAAGTCTAAATCATATTTAATCGTTAAACAGAACGATATGGAAAATTTAATTGAAAAGTATTTTATAAGTATTTTAAGTACTTTATATATCTTATTTTATATTTTAAAATTATTATAATATTATACAATTTTATAATATTTAAGTATATTTTACAAAGTAAAATATTTAGTATTATAATTTTACAATTGTACTGTAAAATAAAATAATTATTGTTCATTATTGTTCTTAAAGGCTACATTTTATTCCAATTTAGAAATAATAGTAAAATTAATAGCAAAATTACAAGTAATAAAATTAATAAAAAGTAATATAATTTTTAGATTTTTACTATAATACTTAATAATTTCGTATTCTAATTTAGTAACAATAATAGTAAAAGTAATAGTAAATGTTTTATATTAAATTACTAATATATAATTAATAATTTAGTATTGTTCTTAAATACTTTTTATTTAGTTATACATTTCTTATACTGATTTTTATTTATTATTTATATTGAATTTTATTTTTATTTATTTGTTATTTATCTCATTATATTATATTATTTATTTTTATTTCTTTATTTATTATTACTATTACTTTTATTATTAAGTCACATTGCTGTATTATAATCCAAATTGTGCAGTCCTAAAAACATAGAAAACCTGGAGCTTTTTAAAATCAGAATCACAATTTTAAAACTTAATTTTAAAAAATGTAAAAAAAAGAAAGAAAAGAAACGGCAATTTGATTTTTCATAACCTCTGCTTTACCTTCATTGTGGAGGTCATCTCGCCTCTGATCCTTGTCCCTTTTGATGGCCGACCTTCGGTAGACCACGTGGACGCGACCTTTGACCTCCACCTCCTGCTGGCCTTTCTCCAGCGGCTCGATGAAGAACTCTTCATCATCAGTGCGAATCAAGCCTGCCTGAAACCACACAGAGACACGGTCGATCAGAGACAAAGCATGTTAAATGAACATTAGCGTTGACATCGTTTAATCACCAAGAGCCATTAAGATGCAATGCCAGAAAGCAGGACGGTCTTAACTCAATTTATGAACGAGAGCAGGACAAAAACGATTACCCTCCCATCCGTCACTCACTGAAGCTGTTCAGGGAGGAAACGGAGGACAGGGAATGATGGGAAGGAAAAGCACTGGTGGTTGCAGAAGCGTCTGCTCAAACCATTGACTGATATTTGATTCGAACAGAGCTGTTAGACTGATCTTCAACTGCACCACAAAACCCAGTAACAACAGACACCGTTAAAGACTCCTTCACTTCAGTGAAACAACATCCAAACGGCTGTCACTTTAATAAAAGTCCCGTCACGTCGACTAAGCCAATATGACACTCCCGTTTTAGAGTTTCTGACGAGAACATAAGTGCTGCTTGCCTGAGAAAACCTCGAAGGGGCTGCTACGACGTAGCGTTCCGAGCGGTTGCTAGGGTGCTTAGGATGATTGCTAGGGTGTTCCGAGCGGTTGCTAGGGTGCTTAGGATGATTGCTAGGGTGTTCCGAGCGGTTGCTAGGGTGTTTAGGATGATTGCTAGGGTGGTTGTATCATAGGTCTGCATCTTTAATCAAAATTAAAACTAAAATCGTGATATGGAAAAATAAAAATGAAGAAATTTAAGACAGCCATAAACATTTGTATTGTAATTGTAGTGTATTAATATTGTACTGTAAAAAGTATTACTATTATGACATATAACATTATTTTTATTATTATTTATTATTTTTATGATTATTTATTTTATTTTATTATTTTTATTATTTATTATTAAATTTGAAACAGTGAAATATTAATAGTAATATTCATATTTTTATTTTGTTTAAATTTATTATTTAGTAATATCAGATGTTTATTAAAATAACAAAATACTACTACTACTACAACAATAATAATAATAATAATAATAATAATTATTATTATTATTATTATTTATTTTATTAAACAAGCAAAGCAAAACCTGGACATTTCATAAAAACAAAAACAAAAACAACAACACATTATTATTATTATTATTATTATTATTATTAAACAAGCTAAGCAAAACCTGGACATTTCATTAAAAAAAAAAACACACACACAATCTTGATCAGAAAATTCACAATAAGATTTTCCACCTCTCCACAACACACATAAATTGAGATATTGTGGTCAGGAATGAGTTAAGATGCAAAGCTTAATGTTTTGGGTTAGGGCTTTCTAAAAAAAATCTAACCAAGCCAAAGCCAATAAACAGTTACACCAGTAACAAAAACACGACTTCAGGTCAAGACTCAACTGAATACTTGTGCGAGTACAGTGCCTTCCCTTTTTGTTTAAAATACCATCAAACTGTCATTTCATGCTGAACGTAGCCAAAAAAGGCCAAGAAACAGCAACAAGAAAAGCATCCACAAGCTTTTTTGGCAGGAATACTATAAATGCACTTTCAGCAATCCAGACCATAATGGACTGCGTTTAGCCTGCACTTGACCAACAGGACAAACGCCTCCTACCTGTGATTTCAAACCTTATATATTTGTATATAAGCTTAACGTCAGCAGAAAAGGAAAGGTGCTTGATGATAGGTGTTAGAACGGGATGGAAATTGTTCAGAGGCCAGAAAATGCCAAGAGCCGAGGCTAAAGCTCTTCTTCTGTGGCTCACGCTGCGCTCATGGAGTGGAAACTGAACTCAGAGTGTTTGGACAGACGTTTGCTCAGTGGATGGAGCCCAACATCTGCACCGAACCGCAAACTCATGGAACTAGAGCTCTTACCTGAACAAAGGCAGAAGGAAGCACTTTCATCTGGAACACAAAGACCGTATGTGGGCCATAATGTAGGCCAGGAAACACAAAGCCCAAATGGTCATTATTTTTAATTATTGTAATCTTTTCTGCTGTTACGGCTCTTTCTCCAGCGGGCTCAAGCCAAGTTCTGCAGGATTTGATATCAGCAAAGCATTCGGGTTTGGTTAAAGGATGTGGGATTTAGTCAAATGTCAGCTTACACACAAGATTCTCACAAAAGAGTGAAAGGTGAAGGACTCTTTTATCACCCAAAACACCTTGGCAAGCATCCTGAAAACCACACTAGCGAGTTTTGCATGAACAAACATCACTTAAATTTATTTCAGAACATGAAAATGTCTAGTTAAAGCATGCACAAACCCACAAGTTCAAGTTCAGATTGTGAGGTCCATCACTTTCCATCTCCTGTGAACCTATGTGACCTATGAGTCCTTCTTGACAATACGACTGAAAAAGCAAACTTGACGCCTCTTTAAGCACGAATATACACTAAATTCCACATATCAGCTCCAGTGTCTTTGAAGGTGGATATTTATAATATAGCGAGACGCTCTGTCCAGCGCCATACGGCCGCGAGCATTTCACACACGCAAGCTAGAAGAATCACACGACACGCTCTGAAGAAACAGGTTTAACTCTGACAGTCAGTCTTCAAGCATATGAACATGCATTTAGGAGTTATATAGTAAATTTAGCAAATTTAAACAGAGCAGGCTTAATTTAGTCAGGCTTTTATGCAGCATTGTGCCTTTACACTGAATTGTGAGCAGGCACAGAGCAGCCTTAACTTGGTTGTGTAAAGACATCTTAGGTTTACATTTCTAGAAAGAAATATCTGTTTGCAAACAGCAGGTTTGTGTAAATTTAGGAATGAAATGCTATTAAGAGCTTTTTCTCCATAACACTCAGTGTCTAAAAGTGTAAAAACAGCTGAAGATGGTGAAATTTGAGCAAAAATGAAACAATTAATCACAATTCAGTATGCAAATGGATGTAAGAAAACCCACTGGAATTGAGTATTCAAATATTTCATCATCACTGTCGCATTCTGTCACTGTAAATCAAAGGGAGATTTTTAAAGTTTCATAAAAAGTATAATGTGTAATAGATGCACGTCCAAGACTGAAATGATCTGCAATATAAAGTTTAAAAGGAGCGTGCAAGTAAAGCTGAATTAATTGCAGAAACGTAATAATTAGAGTTTAAAACAAACCACGGGAGTATCTTGCAAGCATGATGAAAACAGCAATGCAAATACTGTGAAATTAATGCACAAGACTTGTTATTTAAAGACCTGGGGGATTGAGACTGTAAAATCAAACAACTGAATCTGTTTCTCAAAGATGTGACTTACTGAAGAAGAAGAATACTGTAAAACAGAGCTGGTTTTTCCAAAAACTGCTCGACAAACAAAAGACAAAGAAAAGGCCAGCGTCCAGTGGTGAGAAAAACCTCAAATCCTTCTTTATTGTCACACCACAGCAAAACATGCAATTTGAGGGAGATTGTTTGTCAACCTATAATTTGTAGTCAGAAGCTCGGCCTTCTGTTTGAAGCAAACAATTCTGAGAGCCAAGCATTTGGACAATAACATGTTTCTACATATAATTTTTTTGAAAGATATTAATACTTTTATTCAGCAAGGGTGCATTAAATTGATCAAAGTAACAGTTTATAAGACATTTACTGTATAATGTTACAATAGATTTATATTTCAAATAAATGCTTATCTTTTAGCTTAACTTTCTATTCCTCAAATAATTCTTAAGAATAAAATGTATCAGTTTCCAGATTCGCCAGAACTGTTTTCAACATCGATAATAATCAGTTTCTTGAGCATCAATCAGCATATTAGAATGATTTCAGAAGAATCATGTGACTCTGAAGACTGGAGTAACGATGCTGAAAATTCAGCTTTGATCACAGAAATAAATTACATTTGACAATATATTCACATAGAGAACAGCTGTTTTAAAGTGCAATAATATTTCACAATTTTTACTGTATTTTTAATCAAATAAATGCAGCCTTGTTGAGCAAAAGAGACAATATTTTTATTTGCATGGACGTGACACCCGAACAATGTATGAAAATCTGCATATAAGGACAAATGTTAAGGTTTATTTAAAAACTAATAGTAATCAATCAGTATTAATTAGCTATAATATCATATGTGACCCTGGAGCACAAAAGCAGTCATAAGTGGGACGGGTATATTTGTAGCAATAGCCAACAATACATGGGTCAAAATTATCGATTTTTCTTTTATGCCAAAAATCATTAGGATATTATAGGATACTATATAAAGATCATGTTCCATGAAGATATTTTGTAAATTTCCTACCACGAATATATCAAAATTTAATTTCTGATTAGTAATATGCATTGCTAAAAACATAATTTGGACAACTTTAAAGGCGATTTTCTCAATATTTAGATTTTTTTGCACCCTCAGATTCCAGATTTTCAAATAGTTGTATCTCAGCCAAATATGTGACCCTGGACCACAAAACCAGTCTTAAGTCGCTGGGGTATATTTGTAGCAATAGCCAACAATACATTGTATGGGTCAAAATTATAAATTTTTCTTTCATGCCAAAAATCATTAGGATATTAAGTAAAGATCATGTTCCATGAAGGCATTTTGTAAATTTCTTACCGTAAATGTATCAAAACTTAATTTTTGATTAGTAATATGCATTGCTAAGAACTTCATTTGGACAACTTTAAAGGCCATTTTCTCAATATTTAGATTTTTTTGCACCCTCAGATTCCAGATTTTCAAATAGTTGTATCTCAGACAAATATTGTCCGATCCTAACAAACCATACATCAATGGAAAGCCTATTTAGTCATGATGTATACACCTCAATTGACCCTTATGACTATTTTTTTATGGTCCTTGGTCACATATTTGCAAGCTGTAACCAAACTTTCAGAACATTGTGTTCAATCCTCTAAATCCAGCATGAACCTGTAGTCAGTGTGAATTGACAGGAGCGCGTCGCTTGCGTGAGACTTTCTAATGGAATATTGTGATCCGGCATACAGAGCAGCATCAGCTGTCACTGCCGGCGGAGAACATGTCGTACATCACGCGGAGAGATTCACACTAATTAACGCAGATCGCAGCAAGCACTGACAGACACGGACATAATGCTCTCACACCACGACTTCATCTTTCGTAATCCCATCCGTCAACACACCAGGAGTAACTACCCATCACCACAGCGCTCTCTACACTCCTCAAAATAAACAGGCTTCATATCTGGTGTAATATCAGCCTTCACACAGGGCTCTGGTTTACAGGAATAGCTTCTGTCATCATTTACTCACTCTCATGCCGTTCCAAACCTTACGATGACTTATGACATCAAGGTGAATAAACAATGACAGAATTTTTATTTTTGATTTAACTATATTTGTAATTACTCCATTGGAGTCTGGAATTTAAAAAAATCTTGTGCATCAGTTTTTTCTGGCAGGTCACGTGACTGTCTTAAAAATAGCCGTTTCTTGATACGGTTAATACTCCTGTTTCCAGTGCACACACAGTGCATTCATTCACGAAATTAGACCTTGTGCCATCGCTGCTACATCCACAGTACACACTCGTAAATGTATGAACTTAACACTTTTAGTGGGATTTTTTCGCCATTTTTTACGCTAGCGAAAATCATGCTTAGAAAAGTTAGAATAACCTGCTTTTTCCAGTTTACACTCTTTCAGAAAGCAAGTATTAGTTACCAACTTGACCAACGGATAACTTATACCACTCCAGAGTTTCTAATCATCATTAATCAAGAAAATGTCGTCTGTATGTGGTTTTGTCATATTTCTTCAGGTTCTCGCGTGTAAACAAAAACAGTGCGAACTGTGATGTTTGGTTCACAAACAAATGATTCTTATGAGCCGATTCAAAAGAATTCACGACGCAGGATCGAGTTCGCTCGTGAGTTAGTGGAGTAAATCGTTATGAGCAGTTCATAACTAAACCGCAAGTCAATTTTCAGTTATTTCCGATTCGAAATGAACCAGAAACTGTTATTATGATGCTTAGGTTCACGAGTCATTTTCCTTCTTTATTACTAAATCACTAACAATTTGACAACAATAGCCAGGTGGTATATAAAGACAGTTTTAAGAAAGAAGTGTAAATGAAAATGTACAAAATGAATTAAAACAACAAATAAAGAATAAAATTACCAAAAAATAAAAAATAAAAATCAGATTAGGAATAGTTTTTAGGCATTGCTGAACCTCTCATTTCAAAGTTTAAAATAGTGGTTTGTCCCAAGACACAAGTCTGTTTACTGCACAGACTATGTTTCGCGAACGAATCATTCTTTTGAATCTTTTTTTAAAGAGTCAGTCAAAAGAGTTCACAAGAAGCGTTGAATTTACTCGTGAGTTAGCTGGATGAATCATATCTAAAGTGTTTGATCAGATTCACTAAATTAATCGTTCTGAGCACTAAACTATTCTTTGGTTATGTACGATTCGAAATGAACCGGAAACCATTACTGCAATGCTTATGATTGCGAGACACAAGTATATTTTATATATATATATATATATATATATATATATATATATATATTAGTGCTGTCAAATGATTAATCACGATTAATCGCATCCAAAATAAAAATTGTGTTTACATAATATATGTGTGTGTACTGTATATATTTATGTATAAATATAATATAAATACACACACATGCATGTATATACTTAAGAAAAATGTTACGCTTAGCCTATATATTAAATATATTTTATATATGATGTAATTTATATGAATATAAATATATACATGTAAATATTTTCAAAATATATGCTGTATGTGTGTGTATTTATATATACATAATAAATATACACAGTACACACATATATTATGTTAACAAAAACTTTTTGAATGTGATTAATTGTGATTAATCATTTGACAGCACTAATATATATATATATATATATATATATATATATATATACACATTTTAATTTTATTTCATTGTTTCTCTTTTGTTATATTTTATATATATTTTTAATTATTCTACATTTTTATTTTCATTTTTTCTCTTTTGTCTGGAGCCCTGTATGGTTTACTTTATGGTTTATCAGCTTTAAATAAATAACTTTTCATCAGAAATGCAAGATAATGAAGGCCGGCTCCTTCTTGTCAGCGCTGAATCATAAAAAACAAGACATCGCGCCTCTGTGAGGACCGTGTAAACATAAGTGCAAGTTAGTGACGGCACGTCCAGATTTCCCAGAATTCAGGGAGGTCTGACTGAATCTAGCGACCGCAAAGATCTTGGACGCAGAGATAGAACAGATACGCTTTCACAGCATTCCATATCACCATGCATATCCTAAACTGGATTTGCTGTGGGTTTACCATGGAGACAAGCTAAAGTTAGAGACCGAGATAGTCTAGAGATTCAGCCGACGGCTCAACTGACAGCTGTCACGTTTGGTTTTAAAGGCCGCTTTCACACGTGCACGGCAAACTTTTAAAACATGCACGCTCTGTGCATTTGGGTGAGCTTTCATTACTGTCTGCATGTTGATTTATTCAGTGAACCGTATGAATCTGTAGCCTGCAGTTTGTAGGGTGAGGGACGCTCTTCGACACGCAGACCTTGCAAGCCAAGACGTGCCGGTGTTGATGTTGGCGCGCTCTCAATCACACGCTCGGCAGCTGATCTATCTTTACCGTGACAGGCGTGCTTCCTCTCCTGCCTGATCCGCGCCATACCAATGACCTCATAGGCTTGAAGGGGACACCCTGCTATTCATAAAACCTCGAGGATGTGCTTTCAAATGCGCCGCATTACAGCAGCGATTACAGTTATCACAGCCCATGCTGAGAGCAGCTGTCTGTGCATTTCTGCAGGGTGCGTTTAGAAGCACATGGACCTCCATCAGCGACTGTGTGTCCGATAACTCGCTGGTTGGAGGCAGATTAAGCAGAACGAACTTTCAAATGACATCCTGTGCATTGCATAAGGGGCTGTTTCCATCGATGCGCTCTATCAATATTGTCATATTCACTGGATCCTGTCCGGTCAGCTAGAATGAGGTTGGGTTTGACAGACTGTGGATAAAAGCAACCGAGCGGATCGATATTGGCTTGTGAACATGTCACGCAGTGCAGTTGTCAGAAACAATCAGATTTTATGTATGTGACATTTTTCTTTAATCAAAAGCGTTTTCATGCATCTTGCATTTGCAATGCAACACACCACCGTTACTTCCACAGCGATGCATTAATACTGCTTCAAACAAGCTTGTATTGCAAAAGGTTGTCCATAAATTGGCCTACGGTGCTTTTAACAGTATTTTCTTCTTAATTTAGCATGCAGTGAAGCAGTACAAACAGCCTCACACTGCAAAAAAGGGCTTATCTTACTTAGTATTTTTGTCTTGTTTCCAGTCAAAATATCTAAACATTCTTAACATTAGATATTTAGTCTAGCACTAAATTAAGTGCATTTTGCTTAAAACAAGTAAAATTATCTGCCAATGGGGTAAGTAAAATGTTCTTAAAACAAGAGTTTTAAAGCTCCACATGCAGTGCTGCTAACTGAAATAAATATGCATCATTTGCATGCTGCAGATGCGAGATGTGTGATAAAGGTACACATGAGTCTGCCATCAAGCGGTTATCCATTCATAAAACATCAGAAACAACCAGATTTTATGTTTGCAACTCATTATTCTTTGACGTAACTGTTGATGTTATTCTTTAATCAGAAGCATTTTAAAGCATCTTGCATTTGAGGCCTAATATATACAGAAAAGTATGTGAAATACAAATGCATCTAGCTTTGCGAAAACAATTTTGTGTCGGTGCATTCTGAAATGTGTCAGACTGCAAGTCATAAAGCAACAAAATCATTATAGTGTGCATTAGCATGCATCGACTTTTACAGTAAGCTTTCTCGTTCAGCTCAACTACAGTCATGGCAAAGCAACAGACTAAAGAGAATCTTACTGAGCAAGTTAAAGTTAGTTAAATTGTTGACCTGTTTGAATTGCTTCATACAAGCCTATATTGCCAAAGCTTGTCCAGAAATTGGCCTACAAAGTTTTTCACCATGTTTTCTGCTGAATTTAGCATGCAGTGCGCAGCATGAATAGCCTCAGCACCAAAACTCTACATGCATCGTCAGAAATAAATATGCATTGTTTGCATGCTGCAAAGAGATGTGTGTGTGAAAGACTTCAGAGAGATGTTTGGATCACCTCACACATAAGCCATAGAGCAGTTATCCACACACAAAACGTCAGAAACAACCAGATTTTATGTGTGCAACTTTAAGTTATAATGTTATTCTTTAATCAAGCATTTTCATAAATCTTGCATTTGCAATGTAAGGCCTAAAATATACAGAAAAGCGTGTGAAATACATATGCATCTACAGTAGCCATGCAACATTGATTTTGTATTGGTGCCTTCTGAAATGCATCAGACTGCAAGTCATAAAGCAACAGAAGTACATGTCGCATCCTCAGTTTTGTCACTATAGTGTGAATTAGCGTGCGTTTTACGGTCATGGCGAAGCAATAGCCTGAAGAGAATCTTACTGAACTAGTTAATAAAAGTTAGTTAAATTCTTGACCTGTTTGAACGGCACACACTTCTGAAGGAAATCCTTTTTTTCCACACTGTTAGAGCCACAGCAATTCATTAGGTTGCTTCATAAAAGCCTATATTGCAAAGGCTTGTCCATAAATTGGACTACAAGGCTTTTAACCATGTTTTCTGCTGAATTTAGAATGCAGTGCACAGCATGAATATCCTAAGCACCAAAACTTGACATGCATGGTTTGAAATAAATATGCATCATTTGCATGCTCTAGACTTCAGAGAGACATTTGGAGCACCTCACATATGAGCCATAGAGCGGTTATCCACGCACAAAATGTCAGAAACAACCAGATTTTATGTTTGCAACTACAGTAAGGTGCCATTATTCTTTAATCACAAGCAATTTAATGCATCTTGCATTTGCAAGGCCTAAAATATACAGAGAAAACCATGTGAAACCTAAATGCATCTAGCTATGCGACATTGATTTTGTGTTGCTGCATTCTGAAACGTGTCAGACTGCAAGTCATAAAGCAACAAAAGCATATGGCGCATTCTCAGTTTTGTCGATATGCATGCATTTTTCTCTTTCAGCTCAACTACTGACATGGTGAAGCAACAGAAGACAATCTTGCTGAGCAAGTTAGTTAAAGTTAGTTAAACTGCTGACCTGTTTGAATGGCACACACATATGAAGGAAACTCTATCGCCACCTTGAGATCTGTGCTGTCACAACAACGCATTATTTTATGTTGTATCATGCAAGCTTGTCTTGCAGAAGTTTGCTTTTCACCATATTTTCTACTGAATTTTGCACTTCGCAGTATGAATAGCCCCAGCACCAAAACTCTACACAATCTGAAATAAATAAGCGTCGTTTGCATGCTGCAGACACAAGACTTCAGAGAGACATTTGGACCGGAGTTTCAGCTTTCATAATCGTGTCTGGTACGCTTCAGAGATTCAGTGCCACCATAAATGTTGTCTGTTCACATACACATAGGCCTGCTTCATCACTGTGGTGCACGGGTGGTTCGTTTATTGGGGTCTCAATGCAAGTGCAACTCACAAACAGCTTGACATTACCACTGCAGCTGCTAAATGAGACTATAATTATATTTCATCCTTGTTTACATCAGTTGTTGCAAAAGTCAGCAATGGTGTCAATATGCAGTGAGCACACTGTGTGCCAAAACTGACACATTTCAGAGTACAAGACGCTGAGTTTAGTAAACAACTGGTTGCATTCAGTCACTTTAAATTCCTGCAATCTTCCCACAGTGGGGTTTAAGGTCCAATAAAGAATGAGGAAACTCTCATTTTGTTGGGTTTCTCATCAATGAGATGTTTCGATTTGAATGTAATTGAGCCTTTTAAGGATGAAGTTACTAAATCTCAATGAAACAAATTAGAGTTTCAAACTTTACTGATGCACTACAATGAAAGAAGCCTGTGCTAAATTTAGAATGATATACTAGTGTACTGCTTACTGTACAATACAGCATACTATTTCAAAATACTATGTGAAACATTATGCGCATTTTAAAAAGTAGTATGCTACATTGTCACATGACCTCATTATGTGTGCTTTTTTGATTCTAAAAGTAGATTCCATTTATTTCATTACAAATAGTTCAAAGGCATTTCTGAAATCCAGTCTGGCTTAAAAATGTCTGCAAATCTGCATGGTGAAAATATAATAAATAATATCACACATCCAGTTCATTAATTATGCTTAATGTATAAGGTCAAGTAAAGTGCTTTGCATTATGGGATACAGTTTCAATAGACTGCATATATGCACGTAAAGACAAATATCGCATGTTTTTGCAGGTATTCTACTGTATGCACACTGAAAATGTGCATACTATGCAAAGTATACTGTAGAAATAGTATAGCATACTCAGCCTCATTTTAACACACATTTCAAATCTGTTATTCTTAATGCATTGTCATGCTTCTTATAGCAGCTACACTCATACTGCTAAGATTCACAGGTTAAACCGACTGTCAATAGCTATTTTGCAGAGTAATCTTGAATATCTCAAGCAGGCACATCATAAACTGTGCTTGCTGATAACTGCAGTTTGCAAAACCATTAATGCTGCACAAATAAACACTTCTGCTGCAGGCCAGACAACAGCTGGAGTCTGTCACTTTCGTTTTCCCGTCCCTTAACAATATTTTCTTGAACAGCACAGAATGGCTGTTGTGCTAGTTTCTCGCAGTATCGGCTCTGCCCGGGACAGCGGCGCAGGAGACAGCGTGTCATTGTCCGCGCGGCCCTGACAGTGATTACCTAAGCGAGTAATCAATGTGGCCGTAATGAATGATCTCATTGTGTGCGCAAACGTGCTGGAGGAACAGAGCCGCTCTGTGCTGCCCCTCGCGGAAATCTCCGCTGCTGATGGGAGTATTGAGTTGCACTGAAAAAGCAAAGCAATTTTCGCTGCCTCCTAAAGCTCTTTGATTAAACTAATAACAGTGGAGACTACAACACAGACGTACTGTCACAGAAGCGCTGGGCGTGTGTCGAGCAGTGACAACAACAATGCACATACATATACATATGGAAGCTCACTTATGCCATGGAATAAAATACTTTTTGTTTCACAGTTTGGACTTTTTTCTCAGAATTTTAGGTGTACATCTCACACTTGTTATTTTTCCTCAAAATTCTCAGTTTATATGTTGCAATATTGACATGTATCCTCGCAATTCAGGGTTTTTTTGGGGGGGGGGGTTCAACAGAATTCTGAGTTTCATCTCAGAATTCTATTTCTCGGAATTTTTTCTTGGAATTCTGAGTTTATAATATATCTCAAAATTCTGACATTTTATCTCACAGTTCTGAGTTCATATCTCGCAATTTTGACTTTTTTCTCTGAATTCTGAGTTTGCCTCTCGTAATTCTGTCGTTTTTCTTTCTGAGGTTACATCATGAAATTCTGACATTGTTTTTTTCCCCAGAATTCAGGGTGTATTTCTCGTAAGTCTTACAATTCAGAGTTTATATCTTGTAATTCTGACTTTTTCTCTGAATTCTGAGTTTACATCTTGCAGTTCTGATGTTTATCTCCAGAATTCTGGATTTATGTTTTGAAATTCTGACTTTTTTCTTGGAATTCTGAGTTTATCATATATCTCACAATTCTGACATTTGATCTCACAGTTCTGAGTTTATGTCTCGTAATTTTGCCTTTTTTTCTCAGAATTCTAAGTTTACATCATGAAATTCTGACTTTTTTCTCTAAATCCTTAGCTTGCATCTAACCATTTTTTTATTCCGTGGTAGAAATAAGCTTCCATATATACAAACACGTCACATAACAGTGAGTTAGCGAGACCCGCAGCTGCTGTCTTGCAGTCTGTGTTTTGATTTGAGACTGCGCACTGAGGAATGACCACTATCAAGGGTCCAATTACTCAGGTTTAAAGGGTCAGAAGGGTCAACGGAATCCATGTGTGTTTTGGGGAGATTTAGGACGGTTTGAGTCTGTGACCTGAACAGATCCGTGAGTTTCCATAAGAGAACAAAACAAGGCAGAACTCTTCTTGTTCCAGTCAGGAAAGGATGTTGACCGCAGCCCTGATTATGCTTCAGCTGCCAAATTAATGAATCCTGTCATACTCTGGATAAATTTGTGTACTGTGACCCCTGGGTAAGGACTTGAGGGGGACAGGCAGACATTATTAATTTGACAAACCAGGAAAGTGAAAGTATGGTCAGAGCTGGTGGGCATGTGAATATTACGTAAGAGCTGGAAGGACTGGAATCTACATTCATTTGACAGTTGAACATGTCCAGAGGGGAAGTGGATAATCAGTAAACTCAGATTTATACAACAGTTTGAGTCATTATAATGAATACTGTAGTTCTGCTGGATGCAACGCTGGCTGAAACCCAGTGAGCTGCAGTCCTGGCATCTTCATGCAATATGAGCAGCACTTTCAGCAGCGGGGGGGGGGGATCATGTAGTGTTCTCCAGCCATAAGAGACTATATATAATTTGACATCCATTTAACAAGAGTTTCATAATGAGGCTAGTTTCTGTGTTCAACCCCATGAATTAAATGTTTTATTGGTTTGTTTTATTTCATTTTTGAATGTGTTACTTAGCTGAATGTGGACTTGTATAGATGTTGCAATGTGCTTAAATGACACTTTGCTATGAATATATAACTGATCAAATTGAATGAATGCCTTGTTGCTTCATTTTAGTGTTCTGTTTTTTTTGTGATTGACTTTGTACCTTCAAAAAAATATGTTTTTACAATTATTCTTTAAAAACTTTTCTTAAAATAAACAAGAATTTCTAATAAAACATGATGTGAGCTTATTGGGAACAGGGGAAGGGTACAAAAATTTACCTATTAAGCACAGCCAGACTTTTTGAATTTAATGATGTTTTCTTAATTGAAATGCTTTTTTAAATTAAATGTTTTCGTGTGAGAGATTAATATTTTATTTTAACATAACCTTTTGTACTGAAACCAATATCTTGTGTACTAAAAATGTCTCAATGTAGATTTTGGTGAGCTTAATAGGTACGTTCACCCTAAACATGTATGCATGGTGGGTGATCAACTAATTGATTGATTGATTTATCCCATTCACCTGGTGTCTTGCCTTTAAAACAATGCACATCTATTTATGCACTAAAATTCACTCTAGCTTTCCATTTCACTGATTGCTGAGAATGCACCATTTTTTGACAAAGCTGCACACACTTATGATGGCCAAGGTTGGCATCTCACTAGGTTTTGAGACACAGCCAGTGTGAGCTGTTACTCACCAGTCCATCACAGTTACTGATGGCCACTGAGGCCCTCGGCATGTCCGTTACATCCCCGGTAAACACGCAGTCTCCCAGCATCCGCTCTTTGGCCTGTTCCTCAAAATCCTCCTGCCACTGAACAAAAGCTCCAGGGGCCACGAGTCTCCTGTTGGCCCTCAGGCGCAAGTGCAGCTCTTTTCCAAACACAGTGACGTTGAAAAACAGCTGTTGCCCGTTCAGGGCCGCAGTGTGAGGCGTAACGGGGGCGGCGCGCGGGACCCTTTTCCGGCCGGTCGGTGACGCTCTCGCAGAAAGCACATGAGAAACGAACCGGCCGCGCGCATCCGTGCTGAATGGGACAATCAGACCGAATTCACTCAACTTACCGGAGAGATTCCCTAACAAAAACAAACAGAACAGAAGACTGCATAAAAATCCTGTATACTTATATGAACATAAACATTATACAAGACCAAATTTATATATATGTGTATAGACACACAATATATATGTATATATATATTGCATTATATATATTGTGTACCGTGTGTGTGTGTGTGTATATATATATATATATATATATATATACACACACACACAGTACACAATATATATAACTAATATGTATATAATATAAATATATATATGCATTATATATATTGTGTACTGTGTGTGTGTGTATAGGCTATATAAAGCAATATGCATGCGCAATATATGTAATATGTAATATATATGCTATATAATGCATATATATATATATATATATATATATATATATTGTGCGTGCATATTGCATTTATATATATATATATATATATATATATATATATATATATATATAGGTAGGCTATATAATGCAATATGCACGCACAATATACAGTATATACTGTATATATACTTAATATATAGGCTATATAAGGCAATATGTATATAATGCAATATGCAATATATATAATGCAATATATATAACTTATATAATGCAATATATATAACTTTTTGAAATTAACTGTTTATAGACATATGAATGGACATGCATGCAAAAATTCGCAGTAGAAACAATTTTGGCGACTTGATCTTG
Source organism: Onychostoma macrolepis (assembly GCF_012432095.1). Classification (NCBI taxonomy): domain Eukaryota; kingdom Metazoa; phylum Chordata; class Actinopteri; order Cypriniformes; family Cyprinidae; genus Onychostoma; species Onychostoma macrolepis. The sequence goes on along the minus strand of NC_081166.1, from coordinate 1,498,038 downwards.
AGTGTTTTTAACCCGTTCTTTCTTGCTGAAAGTTCGTGAAGTATTTACTGTTCACACTAAAAACAAAGATAAACTCACAGAAACCAGCTTCTCTTACCATGAGATTTTGCAGCATGTCTATAGTCCATAAATAAGAGGTTTATCGTACAGTACATGAATAGATAAATATAATCCATAGCTGTGGCAGTGAGAGCCAATGCAGGAGACTTTTCTTCTGGAAGTACACTGGAAACTTTCCTCCTGGACGCGGTTCATGAGGAACGGTGTGTTGGAGAAAGTTGCGCGGAACTGCAGAGCATTGCGAGCGTCCCTCAAACTCCAGACTGACGGACACCGAGAGTTTCTGCAGAGTTCTGATGGACTGAAGTGGACTGGACTCAGATGGGACAACCCTTCACTGAGAGCTCATGACGACAGCTCGAGCAGAGGGAAAAAAAGACAAGACCGCCTGAAGCTCCACACGTGGAAAAATAGGTCATAAATGGTTAAATGTGCTTTTAATCAGAGGGAATGCAATGGTTAAAAGTAGTCCAATGCACTGGAAAGCCTCTGTGGCGCTTTTGTTGGACACGTTCGCACATTCATACTTTAAAAACACACTGGTGGGAAAAAGGAAAATTTTGAAAAAGTCATTTAAAGGGATAGTTCACCTAAAAACGAAAATTCTTTCATCATTTATGCACCGTTAGTTTCCATAAAAGCAGTCATTAAAACAGTCCATATGACTTATGCACTAGATATAGATAGATAGATAGATAGATAGATAGACTATACGTGTGGTACATTGCTCGGTGGAACATAAATAGTTTAATAGTTTACTGTATGATGTAAACAGTTAATAAATTTGGCTTATCCAAATATTATTATAAAAAAAGAAGATAATTAAAAAAAAGAAAAAGGTTTGCAAAATTTGATTGCAGTATTACTTCAGCACATTGACTGAATGCATATGTGAGAAAAATAGCTTATCTTACTTTTTGGGGGGAGAAAAACTGGTGTAATTAAATTAATATTTACAGTATGAATGTGGGACCAGAAATAGTTTCAAATCTATTTGAAGTGCAGCTCCCCCTACTGGACGAGGAAGCAGGTGCGCCGTTGCTGCCAATTTGCATGTTTTTGAACTCATTAGCAGAGCTGCAGGACAGACTGTGATTAGTGACAGACTGAAACATCAACATGAATGATAAACTCCTTCCAGGAGCTTAAAAGTCACAATCTTCAAGAGCAAGGCCAAATGACGGTTATCATCAGAAATCAGTCAATTCTCAAGAACGATCCAGCAACTCTCTCATCCACTTGTTAGAGCTTTCTTTCACATACAGTCAGCTGTTTCCCACATATTCAAGTTTTTCTGATGACCAGAGGGATGACATAAAAAAAGAAATCCCCTGATCTCACACGCTATTGGCTGATAATAGACAATCATCCCTTATTAAAGGCCTCGTGAGGCAGATCCTGGAGGTTTGCAGCGTGATGCAGGTGTGACTCAGAAGTGAACCGGTCTTGTTAAAGCACTCAAGTGCAACAGGGAGACAGAATCATCTTGTTCCAGCTGTACTGAGTCACATGCAACCTTTTATAATGCTTGTTTAGTCCAGCATAAACAGTCCGGAAAGCTTCATTGCTTGGTTTTATGTTAGTCATTCATTAAAGGAATAGTTCAGCCAAAATTAACATTTTATCATCGTTTACTGACCTTCACGTGATTCCCATCTCATGCTATTTTCTTTCTGCTCTTTTGCATGCAAAAATGCATGCAGTAGCACTACAAATCTAATGATGCTTTATGGTGTTTACTTTTGATACTTAATGTGTGCGTACTTAATGTACAAGCATCCAGCTTCAGCTACTGCTTCACATGTCCTTCTTGACTGATGTTTAACAAGTTTTTAGAAAAATCAGTGCGTCTCAAATCTGATCATCAGGATCTTCTGAGGAGCGTTTGTTTCCAGGAGCTTTACTTTCACTGTTCCTCAGCGGAGGAATGATCTTCATCTCACATCTTCTGAGGAGCGTTTATCTCTCAATCAGCACTGGATTGCATTGCATTATATGTTTGGATCATTTCATTCTCATCTTACTAAAACAGATTATTGGAGATATAGAATGATGAGTGATATTTATATCATTTTATGTCAGTATCTGCTATGCTGTTCTAAAGATCTCAGTGATTTACGTCACAAGCATCAGAATTTCAAATATCAAATATCAGCATCTGCACCAAATTGCATATTTTTGCATTATATCAGAGCCATAAAAGCCTAATGGGTCAAATATGATGCTCAACAGAAAATAGATATGCAAAAAACTGTTAAGTTTAAAAAATAAATAAATAAATTCTGAGTATAAAGTAAAACACAACAGAAGTGATTCTGCTTCATGACAGTGTAAATGATGCTCATTTGTCCCACGTTTACTGTGATTCAGGCTTTCAGATGAGCTCAGACATGAGCAAACGTCCAGCCTTCGTCTGGTTCAGTGTGTCATCACCAAATAAAATAGCAAAAATTATGACTGTTTTCAAACCGATTTCCCCAAACACTCCCCCCGTCTGTCATTGGTCGGTTAAACACATAGTCCCGCCCCAAACGCATGCCATTGGTTGAGCCAGAAGTTGACATGCGACACGCTCAAAAGCCACAAACAATTTCAAATTCTAAAAAAAGACATTTCCACCATTCTTTGTATTAGAAATCTGACAGTCCACTGTCAATAAGCAGCGCAAATAGTTTTCTGCCATCGTTCTGAAATACATTTACAACACGTCGGCATTTATAAGTCGCAGTGTGAAGACTGAAGCCAATATAAAGAGAAAATGACAGCAGGGAATAACATTTACAGAACAAAAGATCACATATGAACATAGAATGACAGATTTCAGAGCGCTGCATGCTGAGTTGAATCAATCATTAATCAAAGCAGAATGATAGTGGGTGATAAAAGCTCTTATGCTGCTAAGCTGAGCTTTATCTATCAATCACTCACTCAGTCCTTAACACTGTGAAGCATTCAGAGGACAACAGGCCTGAACAACCTTCACATTTCATCGATTTTTAAACTCGCTTCAACTTTCAAACAGAGCTTTGTTAAAGGGATATTTCACCCAAACACAGGTTTCAACTGTCAGCGGGACCCAAAACAACACTGGATGCCATTCATTTTAACAGCATGGATACAAAAAGACAGCATCTTCTTTTGTAATGAGTAAATGATTCTGAATGAACTATCGCTTTGAGACAGCCTCATGTTTGCTTGGAGAAATGTCTCGGTTGATGTTTCAGTGAATGTGTTTTATTGTCTTTGTGAACTCAGTATTAGTCATGGCCCGAGGGTTTTCATCTTGTATTTTTCAATGATGGGAGAATCTCAATCACACACGGTCCTTCATTAAAGCAGCAGGTTTCCCTCAGCTCTCCGCTGTCTCTTGTGGGATGTTTTACACATGAATGTGCATAAAACAGCGCTTGAGAAGCTTTTTTTCTCTCTGTTATTATCATTCATCTCCACAATTGTGGTTCAGGTACGTCTGCAGGTTCTGAACCTCTCGAACTCTGTAATGGTAAAATATGAATATGTAACAGACTTTCAGCGGATAGTTAAATTCTATCAATTATAATTTCAATATTACTTCAAGTTCATTTCAATCGTAAAATTTTATTTGATCAAAGAGGACAGAAAAAGTTAAACTAACTAAAAAAAAGTTGATATTCATGCAATATTCAGATTTGGCATGAACAAACATGAATTTTTTAGTGGCTAATTATTAAATTAGTAATCGGTCACCCCAACAGAGTCTATAAATATGTTTTCACTCCGTTAAATGTGACCTCAGAAAGATTAAAGAATAGAACAGAAACATATTTACATAATTTTAAATATAAAAGCAAGCATTTTAATGTTGGTAATTAGGCACATGCAAACCAGCTGATTTGTGTAAAAAACATAAATAAACTGTTACTGTAGTAAAACCAGGGTTAATCTTATAGTTAATATGTTTTTTACAACAAGGTTTTACATTTTAATTAAAATGGTTACTTTATTATTATTGTTTTTATTATTATTAACAATAATAATAATAAATTCATTAAAGTAACCAAGATTAATACAAACTTATTTTTTTAATTCATTATATTAAAAATATCACATTTATTTATTTAGTTTGTTTAAAATGCACATTAATGCATATCAGCATAAAAATATAAAATCTAAACCAAATTACAGCACCATTAGTAAAACTACAGACATACAATACACGATGATCAAATATTATTTATTAATCCTGATTTTAGTTTTGATATGTATAAACCATAAACATGGATCAGCAATAGCTCAATAGCTTTATGTTTATTTTATTAATAAATTTTAATTATTAATAAATGTATTTTTTTGTCATTATATTAAAAATAATTTATTATACATTCTATTTTTATTATACTATGTGCAGCTAAATCTATCAAATAATGTAAGCTCAAGTTAATTATAAAGAGTTAAGTCACACAACCCTGAAAGTGACACTGACCTTAGTTATTTTAAGTTTCAATAATAAGTGGCAGATCACCGGTGCTGTAAGTGAGCCACCGTGTTTCTACATAACCTATAAAGTAGTTTTATAGTGATAAATTAAAGCCAGAGATGATCAGTGTTGGTATTGCATGAATATGGTTCTCTAATAGCAATGATGTCAAAGAGTGACAGCTGAAGCTTTAATTAGCAGCGCAGAAGGTTTAGCCATCGTCGTCTGCGAGGGGAAGCTCACCTCTCAATGCAGCTCTTTGTTTGGCTTCTTCTTCACGTCTCTCTGAAGCTCCGGCTCCGGTTTCAGCTCCGAGAGGGTCTGGAAGGCATTTCAAAGCGCCGGCCGCTGTATCGTCCACAGCGGCTCTCAGAAGAGCTTGTCTGCAGATGCAGTCAGATACAGTAGGCCGCACTCTCAACGGCAGCACTACTGCACATTTACTCCGTCCTGGAACATATTAGAGGAACACGTTAGTTATTAGAAGGATAAAAGATTGGAGATCAGCCTCTCAGCAAGACATATTGATATATATATATATATATATATATATATATATACATAATGTGACCCTGGACCACAAAACCAGTCATAAGGGTCAATTTTTCAAAACTGAGATTAATACATCATGTGAAAGCTGAATAAATAATCTTTCCATTGATGTATGGTTTGTTAGGATCGGACAATATTTGGCTGAGATACAACTATTTGAAAATCTGGAATCTGAGGGTGGGAACCCACCCAACTTAAAAGAGCGCGAGAATTTAAGGCGGCAGGCAACAAAACTGAAGCACGCGCTTAAACAGAACGTTGTGTGAACACAAATATTGTTATCATTAAGGTGCGGTCACATTAGCGAAATTTACAACCCGATCTCATGAAAGTGTGTATCAATAACACGATTTTCTGTTTATATTTGGCGAACTATTTATACGCAGAAATGGACTTTGGCATGCATATGATATGCAATGGGTAGGATTAGGGGTATATGTACGTGAAAACTGCGTATCATATGCACGCCAATAAACTGTGTATTATATGCATGTCAAACACGTGTTTGTCATATGCACGACATATTCTGCGTATAAATAGCATGCAAAATACAAACAGAAAATCGTGCTATTCATAGGCATTTTCAAATTTCACGGGCAAAACAAGATTTTTCCATCGGCCATAGTGTAGTAGTGTATGAAGCACAATGCACATAGAAGTCACTTGCTTTCTGTTGTGCGGCGAGGCAAATGACGAATTTGAACGTGAGCTAATTTTTTGCCCTCACGTGAAACTCCCGATCGCGCCAAATCCTATGACTGGAAATCACCAGCAGTCAGCTGTTAAATTTAAGTACACAATTAGATAATACCAATTTAGCTCAACCAATTACCAAGCAATGCTTCATTTTGTTCAGTCTGTGGTGTGAAAAATTCGCATTAGCAATTAAAGAAAAGCACTTAAGCAAAACATGGTCAGGTCAAAGTGTCTGAATAATTTTTGGTCCCAAATTTTTACAAATTTTACTGGTGGTCCACTGTATGAATAATTTTTGTGTATAATGTCACAGTTTAGCTACTTTATTTTACTATCCTCACTTACATAAATTAACTATAGTGTCCTGCACCCACTAGTAAAATAATATAAAAAATTATATCTGCTGTCTGAATAATTTTTGATTTGATTGTATGAACGGACTCTAATGCTGATTGTTCTTGGTGTGAACGTGACATTTGCCGTCCCAGTTCTAGTGGAAGAGAGAAACAGGTTGCTGCTTCTACTCTCGTCTGGCACCAAAACTCTTTAATCTGCTGCTCTCTGGTTTCATTTTCATTAATCTAAGAGGCTCACGATGTGATAAAACCCCGAACAACTTCCGTACCTGCGGATAAGCCTGAGAGCAAGCAGAGATCTGGAGTATCAGTGTTTCAAAGCGTGTGGAGGTGAAGGAGGGATGTGTTTTCCTCCCGAGCTCCTCAGATGAAGTTCATCCACGTGCAGGACGGGAAACTTACTGAGGAATCAGCACTAATACACATTTTTGAATTGAGTTTATATACATATACATATATATATATATATACATACATACACACTCTAAAAATGCTGGGTTAAAAACAACCCAGCGCTGGGTGAAATATGGACAGACCCAGGTCTTGGGTTAAATGTTTAAACCTAGCCTTTTGGGTAGTTTTATTCAACCCAACTATTGCTTAAAAATTACTATATTTCTAGCTTAAAATTAACCCAAAATTTATTAGTATGTTCAATAAATGAACATTTATTTATACGTTTAATAAATAATAAGTAAATAATAAACTTTTTTTTATTTAAATTGCTTATTAATAAATGTTCACTTTTTGATCGTTGCTGATGCCTCTAGGAATTATGTGTCTGATTTTGGGTTCATTTTATACCAGTCATATAGTCATTTTTAAACAATAGTTGAGTTAAAACTACTGAGAAGGTTTGGATAATCAGTTAACCCAACCGCTGCGTCAAAACAACCCAATGGCTGAGTTTGTCCATATTTCACCCAGCGCTGGGTTGTATTTAACTCAGAAGATTTTAGTGTGTAGATTAGATAGATAGATATGACTGTATAAAGCAGTTCTCATCTGGCTTCAGGACTTAAAGCAATTCCAAAATGATTGTGCAAAACAAAACTATAGAGTTTGACATAACCTTTGACACCAGCAACAAAAAAAGTGTTCTTTCTCCCTTTTTAAAAGTGTTAAAAGTGCTTCTTCTAACTACACGGTTACATGGTTTACTGGACTGCATCATTTGCATTGTTCTCCTGCTCTTCACCAGTTGAGAAGCGTTGATCTAGAAAACCACGATCGCTGAGAAGGTGTTTTGTCATTGGCTGCATCAGCACATCCTCATCTAAACCGCTCTGAACATGTTTACACGACTTTATGTGTATCAGCAAATATTTACAAACCCCAAAGCTGCAGCAGAACCCGCCAGCACGTCTCACAGACATTAGTCTCATGTTTGCATGGCAGCAGGACTTCCTCTGAAACCACAGCACAAAAAAATCACATCCTTTATGTCAGCGAGTTACTGTAAGCAATACTTTTAATAGCATGCAAGAAATGTTGCTACTACCATGCAGATATCAGGCGTCTTGAGAAATCACATTTGTCTCTGAGAGGAGCAGGAGAAGCATGCACAAAATATACTTGAGCATGAACTTGAGAAGTTTCTGAGGAAAGTGGTGCTTACCTGCCATGATGTTGTGTGGTTGCTGGGTTGTTTCTTGTGTTATCTTAAGTGAGATGAGTCTCTGTGATCTTCTGCCCTCCTTTGATGCATATGTGGGATTTTTCACCTGTTTTATGATCCAGCAGGTGAAAATTACATTTGATTATATTCTATTAATGGAACGGTTTACCCAAAACTGAATGTTTTCTGAAAATGTGCTCACCCTCAGGCCATCCAAGATGAAGAGGAGTTTGTTTCTTCATCAGATTTGGAGGAATGTCTCAGCAATGGATGCTCTGCAGTGAATGGGTGCCGTCAGAATGAGAGTCCAAACAGCTGATAAAAACATCACAATAATCCACACCACTCCAGTCCATCAGTTAACATCTGGAGAAGACAAAAGCTGAAACAAATCCAGCATTAATGTCTAAAATAATCCATAATAACGCTTCCTCCAGTGAAAAAGTGTTCTGGACTGAATCAGGAGAGAAATCTGCACAGATCATGCAGCGTTTACAAGACAAAACAGCTCTAAACAAATGTGTGGCTGGATTTTGATGCGATAGACAACAGGAGATGCACTTTTTCACTGCAGGAAGCATTATTATGATATAATATAACTGATGTTAACTGATGGACTGGAGTGGTGTGGATTATTGTGATGTTTTGACTCTCATTCTGACGGCACCCATTCACTGCAGAGCATCCATTGCTGAGACAGTGACGCGATGCTACTTCATTGCTTTATTATTTAGCACTAGTACTGGGTGAGGATTGACTTGGGAAATTCACCAGTGCATTGATGCAGTCATTTATATTTCAGCATGTTGTGTTTTGCTGAAATGTATTTCGCTCTGAGCCACATGTGTTTTGTCTCTGTGCAGAATCCAAGTTCAACCACACGATGACATCACAGAAAATACCCCCCTTTCAGGCCAGGACCGCTCGGCTCGTCTCTTCCACAGACAATTAAAAACCACAAGCCTCTGAAGCCCCTCTAATGAGAGTCTAATCCTACCCATGATGCAAAGCATGTCCTCCTCCGTACCTCCCAGAATACAGCAGGACGACTCCAGATGCCAAATGCTTCAAGGAATACGTTTTAGCCGTTTATGTGCAAAGACCCAGATTGATACATGTGCATTCCAGTATAGATGCTTCCTGCTGCGAACTACAATTCTTTACTCAAGTTACATGAATAATAAACAAGTTACAAGTTACATTTTTCTCTAAACAGAGCAGAAATGAACAGAAAGATGCAGAATGATCGAAGATAAAGGCATAATTTGATATGAACAAAAAGAAAGAATGGATATATTTGGAATAGCAAAGTTTTTTTGTCTTGTTAAAGTGCTTGTTTTTGTTTTTTTAGTATTATTGCTATATTATTATATCTTATTATTTATTGATACTTTGAATGAGATTTTGTTTTTGTATTTTTTTGTTTTAATTTTGTGTTTTTGTCATTTTTATTATTAATTTTAAATGTGTACACAGTTTTTTATTATTTTTTAAATTTTAGTTTATTTTTTAAATTGTCTTTACATCTAGCTGAATAAAATAAGCTAGTTAATGTTTATTTCAGTAATACATTTGTTTCCTTCAAAAAAAAAATTAGTCTCAGATTCAGCAGTCAATAAATGAACACATTCCTGTTACAAAAGATTTTTAATGGAGACTGCCATTATGAAAGTCTTCATCATGAAAAACACTCATTTATAAACAAACATCACAGTTCCTGCAGCCTTCAAATGTTAAAAAAAAAGAACAGAGTGAATAAACTATACAAGCAAACTTATGTCAAATAATCACCTAAGCTAAATGTGACATAAAAAGTTAAATTAAAAATAGGTTAATTATAGATGTAAGAGACCTGCACCGAAAGAGAAAATAACCACAAATGACATTAACAAAGAGCATCCACAGGTGAGAGCTCATGAATATTCATGCAACATCGTCATCATCTTGTGTTCTCATTAAAGTTCCTCACAGTGGGTTTAAGATCTAGTCCTTTACACTTCAACTACTGGTCAAAAACAGGTGGACATCCTGCAAATAACCAAGAGTACTGTGGATTCCACCGGCGTTTCTCAGATGAATTCTCCTCTGAACGGAAGTCCGTGGCGGTTCTGCTGTTGCCAGCGGTGACGGAGACGACAGAAGGTTGAGTCTCTCAGGTCCTCAAACTCAGAGAAGCCCAACTGATTCAACAGCTCATAAACTCCAGCCTGAGCCGCCACCTGAACACAAAACACACAGAAAGAAAAGCTCAGGATTGTGCTTCATTCAGACTTCGGTCTTTCCGTGTGACGTGGCCAGTTCAGTCCGGATTCTGACTCCGGAATCTGTAGCGGTGCCCGACTGGTTCTTGGCTCCTGAGAGGCCGCTAGGCACGGTTTGAGCCGGTGAACTGGTGACATCTGGTCATGACGGGGTGAACACAAGAACACACAATATAAAGCAGCACAGCCGGCCGGGTTTACTTTGGCTCTGTTGACACAAGCAGCCCGAACCGAGCAGTAAAACCAGCTGAAGACAACCAAGACCACAAAAACCAGCACTACAAGATCACTACCCACACAGAATCTATCTATCTATCTATCTATCTATCTATCTATCTATCTATCTATCTATCTATCTATCTATCTAGCCACCTATCCGTATGTCAGTCTGTCTGTCTGTCTATCTATCTGATTATATATGTCTATCCAAATATATATCCATCCATCTATCCATCCATCCATCCATCTGATTATATATGTCTATCCATATATCAGTCTATCTATCCATCTGATTATATGTCTATCCAACTATATATCCACCCATCTATCTATCCATCCATCTGATTATATGTCTATCCAACTATCCATCTATCTATCTATCCATCTATATGTATGTCAGTCTATCTATCTGTCTGTGATTATATATATCTGTCTATTCAACTATATATCCATCTATCTATCCATCTATCCGTATGTCAGTCTATCTATCTGTCTGATTATATATCTGTCTATCCAACTATATATCCATCTATCCGTATGTCAGTCTATCTATCTGTCTGATTATATATCTGTCTATCCAACTATATATCCATCTATCCGTATGTCAGTCTATCTATCTATCTATCTGTCTGTGATTATATATCTGTCTATCCAACTATCTATCCAATCTGCAGTATCTATACATCCAAATATACTGTATATTTAAACTTATACATGCACACACACACACACGTCTGTCTATCCCTCTAACTATATATTCATCTGTCTGTCTGTCAATTTATCCGTCTTATTATATATGTCTATCCATCCAACTAAATATCTATCCATCTAACTATGTGTCTATCTGCCCATCTATCCGTCTGATTATATATCTATCCATTTAACCATATATCCTACTGTCTGCAGAATCTATCCATCCAACTGTATATCTATTTATCTAGCTGTCTAACTATATATCCATCTGTCTGTCCGTCTAATTATATATCTGTCTATGTATCCATCTAAGTATATATCTGTGTCTATCTATATTAATGTCTTTCTATCCATGTGTCTTCAACCATCGGTCTGTCTATCAGTTATTGACTGACAGCTCTCCTGTCCCTGTGCTGTGAGAAATTGGGAGTAAGTGCAGAGCTTTCTTCAGCCTGAGGCTTATTAACTTCACTTTTGGTGTCAAAGGGCTTTTACTCTTGCCAAAAATATAACTTTTAGGTTTTTTGTTATTAAAAACAAATAAGCAAGCCCAGTCTAGCTGACAAAAAGTAACACAAAAGTAACAACGCATTACTCTGCATAAAAAATAACTAAGTAATGCAATTAGTTACTTTTTTATGGAGTAACTTTCCCCAACACTGACGATATCTTAGTAATGCGATATACACAGACATATAAATGCTTCTGACAAACTTTCCTCTTCTAGCTGCATATCATATGTTGTCTTGTGGAGCATCTGGCTTGATTTGAGGGAAACCGAATGATCAATGAGAGTCTATGCTGTGAAGCACAGCAGGATTCAGGTATTAAACACTCGAGGTACCCATGATTCCCCGCGTCAGGTGCGAACGTGATCTGGATCGACTCCCACCAGCAGCTATAAAAAATAACAAACACTGGACACAATGAGGAATGAGTGCAGACAAACACAGAGCCGCAGTTAAAGCAGAGACGTCGCAGATGTTATGAGAACAGAACGCCATCAGTCACCCTCTGCTGCTCTTTAACCAGAGAAATCCCGACAAACACACGATATTAGCGGCTGTAAATCTCCTGTCAAACACATCGTCTGCAGACACACAATATCAGCTCAAACGCCTGATCACATGACCTTAAAGCAATGGTTCACCCGAAAAAAAAAAAGAAAAATGTGTCATACAGGTTTGAAATAAATGATGAGTGTTTTATTTTTGGGGTGAACTATCCCTTTAAGGTCAAAATAACTAATCCTGACTGCTGTTTCCTTTTCATAACAGAGAAAGCATCATTTGTCGCCGATGGGTAAATCGAAGCGCACATACAGTATAAACAGAGATCTGTACTACGGTATATCGACCTCTGAGACCTCAAACACCCTCCGAATGTTCTGGCTTGTGTTGTATAACAGAGAGAGAGAGGTCAGAGCACTGACCTTCGACCCCAGCTGACTGATGACCCGGTCAACAGGACACTCACAGCGGAGTGATGAACGTGGCACGCATTTACAGAACTAACACATCTGGATTAGCAATGCATTTCACAAAGGAACTGACTGAACTTGTGCCGTAGAGTGAACTAGATGAGTACTTTAACGATAGCTTGACAAAGCCTTGTTTGAAAGTTTGAAATAATGCGTAATAAAGGTACATTGTAATGCATTATATCTTTTCATAAATAATTGTCACAAATGCATTATATTTGTTGTGTTTTAATGGATTTTACTTTCTAAAAAGTATAACAATAAATAGATACTGTGTTCACAAGTATTCATGAAATCACAATGCATTACAGGGAATACTTAACGCATTAAAATACTTTTATAATTCATTATATATTATAATAGTAAAGGCTTTAAGTGAAGTGTTAGCACTATTTTAAGCTAGATGCCAAAATAACACTTTAGATTCATTCAGCTTAAACTGATGCACAACTGAAATAAAATGAAGTAAAAATGTAAAAGACACATAAAAATGAGAAAAATAAAAATGATATAGACATAAAAATGACAAAAACAAAATGACTAAAACTTGAAAAATTATAATAACCAATCCAATATATTGATAAAAGCTATATTTTAGTTTATGTATTATTATTTTTTAAATTTACTTTAAAAATCACGTCGATGAAGTGATTTCACCATATTTCTAGTCAGCGCCAATGATTTTACAGGTTTTAAAAAAAAATATAGACAGAGACCGTAAACGCCCATGACGTTCAGCGAGTAAGTGTGGAGTGGATCTTCTCAGACTATTTGCTTCCTTCAGTTCTTCAGATAAGAGTCAATGTGCGGCGCAGCGATAAGACCTAATGAAGTCTCATTCCAGCGCTGGCTCTCGACTCCTGAGCTCTGACCGATAACAAGAGCTTTTCATGTGGACTCGAGAGGCTCTCAGTGGGTTCCTCAGACGAGTTACTTCAGCTCCTCTAATGCCATTCTCCTTCAGATTAGTAACTCATATTGAGATGTTGACCATTTATAAGTCACTTTGGATAGGAGCCGAATGGATAATTCAGTGGTTTTTAAGATTATTCTTCACATATTTTCATTCATTATATAAAATGACTTGATAACATTTTATATTATATTATATTATATTATATTATATTATATATATATATATATATATATATATATACACACACACACACACACACACACACATACATATATATACACACACACACACATATATATACTGGTGCTGTCAAACAATTAATCACATCCAAAATAAAACTTGTCAATATTATATTTACATAATATACGTGTGTACATAATATATATTTATTATGTATATATAAAGACACACATACACATTTTAAAATATTTTGTCATGTAAAATATGAATGTATTTACATTTACATTATTCTTAAAAATACACATGCATGTGTGTGTATTTATATATACATAAATATACACAGTACACACACATTATGTAAACAAAAACTTTTATTTTGGATGCGATTAATCGCGATTAATCGTTTGACAGCACTAATACACACACACACACACACACACACACACACATATATATACACATAAATATCACATTTTTAATATTTGAGTTTGAGTCAGTTTAGTACTGTAACCTTAACCTTCTGTACTTTTCAAGAACACACAGGTGAATTAAAGTAGTCATGGATTTTACTATCATCATAAACAAACACATGATTCTATTTTGGCGTTATGAAAGTTGCCATCAAAACGAGTAATGTCTAAGTACAAGAATGTGAACAACTCATGTAATATCTTCAAGCTTTCATCTAAATATTACAGAAAACCATAAAATGGTGTTTAAAGCCCTTGTGTCGGTCCGGTTTGAAACGAAGCGCCGTGGGTTTGTTCGGCTCTGGATCTTTGAAGTGGAATGAGCCGCACCGAAGACATTGTAAAAACACAAACGCGTTGGAGCGATCCCTGTGAAAACACACGCCGCAGAAGAATGCCTTCGTGATTTTAGCACGACTTTTTGGATGGAGAAATCTGGAAGTCATCCAGACTTTTGATAACAAATGCATTGAAGAGATGAACACAACTCTATTCTAAATTCTAAAATGCAATGTGTTAAATCGTGTTATTCTATTCTTTCAGACGTACACTTAAGTGTTATTTCTTAAAATAATTGTTTCCTGAGGGACGAGTCGAATGATTTCCTGTGCTAATCTACAGCTTGTCGATGGAGTTAAGCTGTATTTAACCCAGAATATTCCTTTCATACGTGCTGGGTTATACATCACATCAGTGATGGGGCCGACGCTTGGAGCCAGAATCCAATAACAGACTGTGATTATTGATTAGACACCGAGTCGGGAGAGAAATCAGGACGGATGTTCGCTTGGAACATGACAAAGATGTCGACTGATGAGTTCATCTGCAATTCTTCCAGTTTTGTTTAGTTCAACCAAACATGTTTTTACCATCAGATCGAGAGTTTATAGAGGCATCATCACAGTTAGGGTTAAACAAAACTCAGTTTAAGAACTGGTTCTTTCAATTCGTCATCGGCAGCTGAAGTGCAGGACTGGAAGAGAATGGAAAAGCATCAGGGGAAAAAAAAGAGCAATAATCCACGCGGGGGGGAAACACTCATTTGTTTGGAATGGCAATAAATTCCAGACTTTACCGTGAGCCACAGCTGGCCTCACACACACACACACACACACAGACGGTCTCAGTGATGCTAGAATAAGCTTGTAAATTCCAGGCGCCGCATCCAAATGAAGCGATGGCTACGGCTCGACAAGCACAAATTCACACGGGAGAAGAGAGTCCACCGCGAAACATTCACACAACAGCTGGACAAATGCACACAACGCATGAAAAGCTCTGATTCAGTTCTCTCTCAATCAGCACTCCTGCTGCTGAGTTACAGTGACATTAAACTTCACTGAGGTTTGTGACGGACTTTTGAAATCAAGTGTGAAGCTGAAGGGAGACGGTTTACACAATTTAATGCAAATTTGGACATGCATTTGCTCTGAAATAACACTTTTTTGCAATTGAGATTTAAATAAGAGACAGTGTTAAAATTCTTAAGTCTTAACATTCACTAGCCATGACGTGGCAAGGGGTGGCTGTGAAACCAAACCAGAACAAAACATGAAATAAAATAAAATTTAATTAAAATTAATATAACAATAAATTAAAAATATATATATTTAATATAAAGTGACCAAAAACACAAAATATAAAAATGAATAATTATAAAATAATGTATGAAATGATAAAACAAAAGTAAAACAAAATAACATAAAATATTTATCAAATCAAAAAACATTTAATAAAAAAAAAATAAAACTGTACACATATAAAATAAAGTAAAACAAAATAACAAATATAAAATAAATGAATACAAAAGTAAAATATTAAATAAAATTATACATGTGTGTGTCATTTAAACTAATGAATATAAAAATAAATGCAAAATTGAGTTTTTTGCAGTAGTGATTACACAGATAAAATACTGGGAACGAATCACCATATTTACATTTTTGTACTGCATTGTTTGCAAGAAAAAAATAATCAAACTAATTACTATTACGCTGATGTGACACTATGAAAGGTCAGGATGTTTTTGTTTTTTTCACTATATAGGGCTAAACTGAACTTCTCCAGAGACACAGTTGGGATCTAAAGCCAGTGGTTTTATGCTTTTAGGTCTGATCTCACCTGTAGCATCCAGTCGCTGAAGGAGCGCTGCCAGGAGTCTCTCTTCTCCAGGTGCAGGTACGTGTTGAAGAGGATCAGGTACATGTAGCGCTCCAGATACAGCAAACTCTTCAGCGTCAGAGCCTGGATCTCCGCCTCACATTTAGAGCTCTTGATCTGTGAAATGACACAAACAAGAGCCATAAACCACCAACACTCATGTGAACATCAAGCTGCTGCACTGTATCGCACGGAACAGAGAAATGGTGCAGGCATCGCTGGTGGACTTGACTACATTTTTCAAGTATTTGCATTTTATCACAGCATTTATATTTTGGGAAACGTTTATTTGTGCTTGACTACTTTCCAAAGCATAATATTGTAGGTTTTACTCCACTAGATTTCATAAAAACATATCGTTCATTATTTTGAACTGAAGACACGCTCTGAAACGTGATAATGATGTCAGATTCGTGAACAAGCTGATTCTTTTCAATGAACCCGCTGAATCGGTTCGCAAATTCCACTGAACAATTGAATTGGATTTTTATTATAGATACAATTGCAGCTGTTCTCGAGTTACTGATTCAAGTTTAAAATAAAATAATGGTTTTAATAAAAAATTATTATTGTTTAGAAAAATAAATATCAAAATAATAAATACAAACTATAATTAATATAAAATAATTTAAAAAAAATATTACACTAATTGGCCTTCAATAAAACACAATAGTGATATCCAATTTGTAAATGAGCTGATTCTTTTTAACGAACCTGTTGAATCAGTTCACAAATCGCACTGAATGATTCATTGGTGAATTGGACTGATCTGATCGCAGCTGTTCTCGAGTGAACAACTCACTGATTCAATGATCCGGTTTGAGAGAGTCCGTTATGTCTGACTTTTAATATTG
This sequence comes from Onychostoma macrolepis, assembly GCF_012432095.1. Lineage (NCBI taxonomy): Eukaryota > Metazoa > Chordata > Actinopteri > Cypriniformes > Cyprinidae > Onychostoma > Onychostoma macrolepis. The sequence goes on along the minus strand of NC_081166.1, from coordinate 1,481,067 downwards.
ATTATTGTAAATGAAAATCATATTTAGGTCATGACTATCGCATTTGTGAATTAAAGCGGCTGTGAAAACAGTCTACTGGCCTTTAGGAAACTTAATGGATGAAATGAAAAATAAAAATATTACACTAATTGCTACAATAATCATGTGGCTTAATTGCATATTACCAACAAAATAATATCAAATACACCTTTAATAAAACATGACAGTGATGTCCAGTCCTTAAATGAGCTGATTCTTTTTAATGAACCTATTGAATCATTTCGCAAATTGCACTCAATGATTCATTTGCGAATTGGACTGATTTGTTTGCACTGACTTTTAGAACGGATTATTGAAAATGTAAATCATAATTTGGTAATGACTGTCAGTTATTTGTGAATTAAAGTTGTTGTGAAACCAGTCCACTGTCCATTAGGAAACTTAATGGATAAAATGATATAAAATAATATTTTAAAAAAATCAAGTCATTTTTTGCTTTTACTCAAGTAAAATTAAACAAAAAAAAAATGGTATCTGGTACAGGGTATCTGTAGTTCACAAAACTTTAAAACTCTAATGATGATTAAACAATTATGTAAAGTTATGCTGATTTGCCCCATATACATGTTCAGTTATGTATTAAAAAAAAAAAAAAAAAAGATTCTGCAAGCCTCATTACTTCTAAAACATATTGCATGTGTAAAAAGTCTCACTGGGAAGAAAACTAAACCCCCACTAGAGTAACAATTTAAATCGCTTTAAAAAATGAATTAAAGTGCTCCCGCTGACTGCGTAATCCTGTGCTTTTATAAATGAGATCAGGCCGAGTAATTGATGCAGGCGGCGGGAGATTAATTACTCGTAATATTTAGTCTTTACTCAAACCGTTCCAACAAAAGAAACTCCAGAGCATAAAAAAGGCCAATTACACGCACAGCCAGAGAGCAAACGCACAATAACGGCCAATTAATTCAATTAGGAAAGCTCAAGTCTTACACTTTCACTGCCTCAATGCTCAACGCTGCACTCGTTCTGCAATAAAAGAGGATAATTAAATCCTGCATTATATTTCTAATGTTTTAAACTCTGTTCTGATCATTGATTCTCATCAGCCAGATGCACACTGAGGTTAAACTGGGACAGAAAACTCTGGAAACATATTGATCCCCATTGTTTTTCAGTCCAACGCAATGCATGTATGATTCAGCAGAATCTTTGTTTGATTCAGCTCTGGCTCGCTCTTTTATGCTGTTTTAGTGGAATCAATAAACAAAATGCAACTTTATGCACAACAATGCATGAAAGTGAGCATGTGCAAATTGAAGCGCTTGTGTTTTGGACCTGTTGAAGTATTGAATGATATTTCTGTGCTATTTAACGTTACCTCAAAAAGGTCAGACATACAAATCAAAATCAGATTCATAAAACAAGCTGACAGAGATAATACTGTGTAATGTTGAACATGTTGATGTTCTGGCATCCGTTGGGCTCAAACCGGCGAAATGTCTGAAATAATCAAAGATAAATGCTATTAAAGGCAGATGTTTGTCTGGTTTTATGATGTGAAAGTCCTCCCTGCAGTTGAATCAGTGCAGCAGCTGCTGAATAATAAATAAAGCCTTCATGTGATTTAGATGATCGTTGACTAGAACGACGGTCCGAATCTGAAGAGTGAAAGCAAACGTCATTGTTTCTCACACCGCTATGATTAATGAACTCGTTTATCATCGTGTCTGATGGCGGGGCACTGATACGGACTTAACTTCACTATCTGTCTGCTCTGATCTGATACAGGAGACGAATGAAGGTGAACAAAAACACTAAAAGCATTCAACAGAATGAAAAAACTTCTAAACTGATAAAACGTCTGATTAAAATAAATAAATAAATAAAAATAAATCATGTTATATGTTTGTAAATTATATTTAGATACGCACATTTTTTTGTTATGAAGTTCTGAACTTCACTTAAGTATAAAATTTATAACACTTTATTTTAAGGTGTCCTTGTTACACGTTACATGATACTTACTATCATAATAACAAAAATTATGCATAATTACATGCAAGTAACCCTAAACCAAACCCTAATCCTAACCCTAACTACATAGTAAGTATATGTAGTTAATTAATATTACTCATTACTTAAATGTATAATTACACTGTAACAAGGACACCTTAAAATAAAGTGTAACCTGTGAGACACGTGCGTATTGCTGGCCAGTGCGTGCTTTCTCCAGCCGGTTAAATCTACGAATACTTTTATACGAAATTGATGTAAACAGTGAGTTATGTTTTCAGAACAGGACGAAACATCTGATATTTTGAAATAGAAATGTGCATTAGTGTGAATGCAGCTAATTGAAGCTGCCACTGTCTATGATGTCACCAGAAATAATCAAATGGCAATAATGCAGTGGAAAAAAGAAAAACACTTAATTTAAATAGGTCATTATTTTAAAGAGTAGCCTGCTTATATAATTTAAGAAAAAAAGGAAATTTTGCACAAAATAAATTTTATATGAAATTTATGTAAAAAATATAGCAATGTGCAGTAATATTGAAAATTGAGAATGTGATTCATTGTGATATTGAGTTGAATTGAATCGTTGACATGATAATTGTAATTGAATTGAATCGTGAAACCAGTGAAGATTCACACCCTTATTTTTAAGATGGTACTGACACACAGAGACTCCAACTACAAACAAAAAGCATAGAAACTGCAATTTTGATTAAAATGTAAAGTTTTAAAGATGTATTTGCACTATTTGCACAGCAGAAGAATTAATTGGGAAAAATGTAGATCAAGAATCGTTTTGGAATCGGATCATGAAATGCCTAAAGATTCCCATCCCACCCCTAATATATTATATATATATAAAATAATAACTTCTGTCGTTTCAGATTTATCCACAGTTATTCGAATGCTAGAAAACAGCTGATTTTCCAAGTAAACCCGCCAAATAACGTTTACAGGTAGTTACGTTATGATACGTAATATTCAGAGCTTGGGGAGATGCCCCGGTCTACGTCTCTGCATCAACTGAATGATTCCCCGTGTGTCTTCAACATTGTCTATGACCAGATATGTTTTTAGTGGACTTTCAAAATTTGCTTTTCTTGAGAAAGCATGAAAATATACAGTTATGATGTTTTTTTTGTTTTTGTTTCATGTGATTTGCATCAAACACAATGTAGTTCTCGGCAATCGAGATCTGGCAGCAACAGCGCATTTTTCCACTTGGGCGAGCGCTTCGCGGACAGCTTATCTCACGCATGATATCAGCCGCATACCAACAAAACACTGAGAACGCGCTACAATCCTGAGAGTCACAGCCACAGAGCGGAGGCGCCACAGCTGCGGAGAATCCGCTTAGCTTCCGTCACTTACGTAGATCATTTTACGTACTTATTCCCAACGCTTTATTAAGCTTTAAGTCACATCTCAAATGATAAGGTATATATATATATATATATATATATGTGTGTGTGTATATATATATTACACAAGAAGTTATTTTCAACAGTTCACCTTTCCCCTTAAGAGCACCTAGCAGATCACCTTCAAGAACATTCCCCTGCGTCATAAGCAAAGGCAGATGTGAGAGGAGCGTGTCTGTATTATTACTCACACATCTCCTCGTGTGATTCCCGGCTCTGTCAGTACTGATGATGTTTCTGGTAATAACAGCTCGTGATGCAGCACCACAGGTTACGAGCAGAACACGAATACTTCAGTCTATCGAGAGCGCCAGCGCATCCTAATGAAGGGACGGAGATCAGCCTGGAGAGCTGCTTCAGCTGATAGAAGAGAGACGCTCCTCTCCTCATTCATCACGAGAGGCTTTACTCCAGCAGAAACCCTGACTGATGGAGCTCATCATTACTATTACAGGCACGAGGTGATGCGGGTACGAGAAAAAAAATAAAAATATGCACAACTGCAATTAACTACAACAAAACAATCAGGAACACTGCGTCATCGTCTAATCATGAGGCTCAAAACATGTATGACTTCTGATTCAAAACCAGCGATATTGGAGAATGACCAAGCTACTCTTTTCTATCAATATGAATCTCATTCACACTTCTGCATATTCAGATCTGATGCATTCGTGACATGCTACTGATATCACACCTGCTTATGACTCTGCAAATTAAGCTCTATTGTGAATAAAATATTGGCTCATATGATTTGAAAGTCTTTTAGTTTTCATTTTATTCAAATTTTTTTCATTTCCGGAATTCGGGTTGTAAAATGTAAATACATTGATAATGTAATAAATGATAATAAGTTAATTCATTTCAACAATCCAAAACTGTTACTGTGATCCCTAAAATTAAAATAAATCAAAAATAATAACATACAAATAAATAAAAATTAAAAGAATTAAAAATGTAATGCAATTATAATAAGATTTAATAAACATTTATTTACTTCTGTCAGGACCGCTACTGTCAAGGATGATTGACAATTAGCATAGAGCTTGGATTGGCGGTATGGTTCTGTTCTGGGCAAGAGCTCCCTGCGCATACATGCAGCCTAATGGACGAGAGCAGGGAGAGCAGCGATAACCTCCTTAGGGTAAACAGAACAGAACCAACATAAATGCATTGCAGATATCATTTATGCTCAATAATTTAATGTAAACATTTTAGAAATTATTCTGATTCAAAAGGGGAATCAGAAAGCCGAATCCTGACTGACGAGAGGAGGAGCTGGGGATGGAGGAGGGTAATTAGTTATTGAGCAACACAAAAGCTGCTGATAATATTGAAGGACCTTATATATGCGTGCGGTGATGGATGTCGCATCTCTATAGGTAGATGTGGATCAGCTGACGTGAGTTTGACTAACGTGACCTGCCAGAACTAACGCTACGCTTGATTTCTGTTCATTTTCAACAGTCCAAAACTGTTACTGTAATTACACACATGATTTCAGACCAACATGATATCTACTGCTTTCATTCAACAGCCTTGCAAAGAAAATGTAATAATTTCTAAAAGAATCTAAAGGAATCACAACACAAATAGCTCCACCCACTGACACTGCTGTTGCCTGGATACCAACAGTCCAGGTATGGCACTGTTACGGGTTCAAAAGGTCAATCAGACGATACTGTTATAATACATGGTAAAGTTTTAAAAGAGGAGCCGATAACGGGACTGAACGCACAGGACTCTCCAGGGTGACAAAGAATTTATGAACGAGAAGGTCAAAGTGTGCAGCTGACCCCTGAAGGTCAAAGGTCATGGGGAAGACTTCACATTGAAAAGAGAACTGATGCTCCACAAACTCTAACCCAGACACTTCACTTCATCACCCTCTGAGGCGCTCGGCTGACATGGGAACTTTTACACAATAACACCAGATAAAAAACATGAAAACAGAGGAATCTGCTGACAAAGCTGCAAAATCAGCCCAAAACGTGTGGGATTCAGGGACTGGACAAGATCGTGCCTGATTTACATTTCTATGTATAATTCTTTTTTTAATAAATACATTTAATAATAAATTAAATAAATTAAAATTAAACATTTAAAATGAATACATTTAAATAAACTATTTAAAATAAATCAAAATTATAATAATAAAAATGTATACATTTAAATAAAAATTCTAAATTGAAAAATCAAATTTAAACAAAATAAACATTTTAAATAAATAAATAAAAAATAAATAAAACAAACACACATTTAAAATGAATACATTTAAATAAAAAAAACAAATGAACTAAAACACCTAATTACTCCAAAATTAAACTTAAACCTTTTACATAAATACATACATACACTCATTATTTAAATTGCCATTTGGTTGCAATTCACTAATTACCCCAACACAACAAGAGGACCAGGCTGATGTGAGCTTAATGTTAACATTAACATTAACATTAGTCTGAATGTTAATGTCTGTTTTCTTGTTCTTGTTCTCACCTCTCACTCTGCTGAAGTGTATTAAAGGGTGTCTGTGTGTTACAAGGCAGGACACAAGATAAACGCCTCGCTGAAGGAGGAACGTGAAAACATGCGATTAGGATCACAGTAAGGATGAGAAGAGCCTTCACCCTCACATGAGCAGAGACGCTGAATTCAATCAGAGACATAATGCATCCCAAACCGGCCAAAGACATTTCAAACTTAAATTTAGACTTAAAAACCTGATGCATGAAAATATTTTAACTATAAAAGTCAGTCTACTCAGAATGTACAGGTAGCTATACTTTACCATACTGGGAAAAATCTAAATCTGATAAAACCTCCCTTTGTGGATATATATAAATATTTAAATATATATATAAATTTTTTATTTTTTTATTTTTTTAGAAGAAGAGTTTGCATTAGGTTAAGAAGACAAGCATGCGATGCAATGCAATGCAAAAATACGCAGTGCAATAAAATACAAAAAACAAAAACAAACAAAAAAAAAACAGCCTAAAAAAAAAAAAACCTTTATATAAAAACAGAAGAGTTATTTTTATATTAAGTAAATCATGTTTTGTTTTTGTTTTTTGATTAAGTAGGGTTTGCATCAGGTTAGGAAGTAATATGTAATGCATGCAATGCAATAAAATAAAATGCAATGCAACAAAATAATACAATACAAAAGAAAACAAATTGCCCTCTACATATAACGAGTTTGACACCGCTGGGTTTACATTAATTTATGGTCATTATAATTTGAAGTCTATGATACTTCCTCATTTCAATGTGTGTATTCATTCCTGTACCATCACTACCAGCTGTGCTCTGCACTCCCAAGAGCCTGTGAATACTGAGGGGACGGGAGCCTCAAAACACACACACGTCTGGATCATGATAGGACTAATGCCTCGAAGACACGTGTAAAGAATAGAGTCTCCACACACACACACACGCTGCAGATGTTCATACCTCAACACAGTGTAAAGAAACAAGACATTAACACACACACACACACACACACACACACGTCTGCTGTGCTGCTTTCTTTCCCTGATATGTATTCATCCTCTCAAAATATTCTTCCTCCATAAAGAAGCTCGTATGAAGTGAAATTCCCACATTCCTTCTGTTAGGGTGACAAAATCCACTCCAGATTTCCCAGATTCCCTCCAAACCGCATGTTATTAAAGGGACAGTTTCTCCTTAAATGACTCTTCTGTCATCATTTACACTCGCTCATGTCATTCCAAACCCACATGATCTTTCATTTTGTTCAAAACAGAAGGTTTTAGTTAGTTCAGAAGGTTAGCAGTATATCCACACTGCTCTTTTCACTTCAATTAACACAGATAGTGACCAGATACGTTCCAAAACAAGAAAAAAACTGCATAAAACAACCATAAAAGTGATCTGTATCAATCATTGAACAGCTACATGGGTTGTTATATGACTTTAAAAAATAAATATCTAAATCAAGTAAATCCTGCTTTTTAAGTTAGGTTTGCAGTAGGTTAGGAAGAATGCAATGCAATGCAACGCGCCCTCTACATAAAATAACACACTTGAATTGCAACATATGAGAGTGATGCAGAGAGTAAAATGAGAAAGTTGGTGTATGACAGTGCATGAAGATGTTTGCTTTAGCCAGGTCTGTATTCATAAGCATGAACATGGATAGAAACTCATACATACACAAACATGAACATGCACGCATATGCATATAGACTGAACCAAACACACATTCCCTGTAGAACATTTGAACTCACTTGACTGGATCTGTATGAACATGACTGATATAAATGTATATATATAAACACACACACATGCATATGCATTTATGTGTGTGTGTATGCATGTATGTATATATAAATAACTAAAACTTCTATTTTAAGTATTATGTATATTAAGTATTATAAAAAATACTTTATATAACATTTTTATATAAACGTTTTAGATATTATATTTATATATCTCAAATATATATATATATATATATATATATATATAAAGTAAACAAATATCTACTTTTTTCAAAATATTTTTTATTATATTTTTTATTTTTATATTACATTTTTGATATTTATGTTATTTAGAGCAGATTTAGTGCAGGAAAAGCATAAAGTGCTCATTACAAATGTGTACAGAAAGTTGGTTAATAAATGTTCATTGTGCGCAGAGCTGCATTTTTTTAAAAAGAAGCTGAAATATAAGAGACTTTTCATTTGTGTCGCATGTTTTGATTACTACACCATTCCCAGACTTACACTTGTGTTATTACAGAGTTTGTGGTTTTTACCATTTATATTCCATTTTACAATAATTCCAATATGTGTAAAATAAAGAATGAGTCAGTCTGTCCGACGGCACAGTGACAACACACACACACACACACACACACACACACTCTCTCTCTCACACACTCACATGTTTGTTTTTGTGAAAAGTGGGGACTCTCCATAGGCGTGATGGTTTTTATACTGTACTTACTGTATGTGCTATTGTCCTACACCAACCCTACACCTAAACCTACCCCTTACAGGAGACTGTCTGCTATTTCAGATTTTCAATACACTCCATTCTGAGTGATTTATAAGCGTCCTGAAAAGTCACCTTCTCCTTGTAATACCCGTCATACCCTTGTCATTATACACATTTATGTCCTGATTTGTCACAAAAACGTGCGCACACACACTCTCTCTCTCACACACACTCTCTCTCTCACACACACACACACACACACACACTCTCTCTCTCTCACACACACTCTCACTCTCTCTCTCTCTCACACACACTCTCTCACTCTCTCTCCAACACACACACACTTCACGTGGCGGGAAACACATTCCTTCCATTCCAGAGAGAAAAATATGCACGGAGATCTGGCGCATTAACTGGAAGAAGAGAAGATGAACATTTTAATAGCACTTTCCCAGTTACCTCACTGAATCTCAGCCCTCGGAGAAAAAAACGCCACGATTATGTCATGATTTATGAATTTCCACTCCAGCGCTGCGGCCCACAGACACAAGAGGCAGAGAAATGAATTCAATAATTCCAGCCGGGATCTGATGTCTGGAATGCTGATCATGTGGACGGGAAGCGGCTGACAGACACACAGGTGCCTCCTGGTAGAAATGACAGCAGCAGCGCGACAGACTCACAGCTGAGCTTCTGTAACACTAACTAAAACAAACAAAGACGCCACGTGAAGCTACAAACAGTTCAACTGCTAAAAACACCTTGTGACCCGTCCAGTGCGTCTTTATATACACACTACCACTCAACAGCCTGGGCTCTGAAAGCTCACCAAAGCTGCAATTATTTGATCAAAAATACAGTAAAATGTGAAATATTATTAGAATTCAAAACAGCTGTTTTCTATGTGAATATCTATTAAACTGTAATTTATTTCTGTGATGCGCAGCTGAATTTTCAGCATCATTACTCCAGTCTTCAGAGTCACATGATCCTTCTGAAATCATAATATGCTGATTTGCTGCATTTCTGATTATCATGAACGTTGAAAACAGTTGCTGCACAATATTTTTGTGGAAACCGTGAAACATTTTATTTTTCAGGATTCATTGATGAATAGAATAGAAGCCTGTTTCCACCACAGAATAAAATAAAGGCAATTGTGGCTTTTTAATCTAACAATTCTCACTTTTTATGAATTTCTATTTCACAATACTGACTTTTTTTCTTTGAATTGAGTTCATATCTTGCATTTCTGACTTTTTTTCCTCATAATTATAAATGTATAACTCACGATTCAGATTTTTTTCTCAGAATTATAAATTTTTATCTTGCAGTTCTGACTTCTCTCACATTTTGACTTTCTCACTTTTGCGAGTTGACATCCTGCAATTCTGTCGCAATTACCTTTTTTCTTTTTTGTCTTCCTTCGGCAGAAACAAGCTTCCACAGAAAAAGTTCAAAAGAGCAGCATTTATTTGAAACCCAAATCTCATGTGACATTATAAATGCATTTACTTTTTGTCACTTTTGATCACTTTCTGAATAGAATTATGCGATGCTGAACTCTAATGATCGCCCAGCGTTGAAGTACTCTAAGTGCTCGTCTGTCCATCTGAGGACCGTAATGATTCGCAGCATGCAGCTTTTGAGTCTGAACAATGAGACGGAGGCCGTAATGTGGAAACCGTGCGTGTGTGTGATGTGGAAAGGGCCTTTTTATTGATGCTCAGAGACGTGCACGCATTAAAAAGTCGAAAAGCTGCCAATTATCAGCACACAAACAATCAAGACGAGCCTGATGCGATGCCTCGGGCGTGAAAGGTGTTATTAGTCCCAATGATTTCTGGTGAAAGGTCTAAACAAACGGACCTTTATTTGGCCGCAGGGCTCGCTGGGAGTTAGTGAGATGGATTTCTCCAAGAAAACAATCAGTAAACACATCACACATGTGCTTCGGCTGTGTGTTCGATAACAGCGGATTGTTTCTGGAGACCTGGAATATCCTGCGCCGAGAGACTTGGACATGTGCTGCCAATTACAGCACCGTCGAGGGTCCCGATGCAATGAAGCTGCTATTGTCGTCTGTTATTGCGCCTGCATTGAAGACGCCTGATTCAAGCATCATGTTAAAGAGAAAACAAAACTGCGGGTTCAAGCAGAGAGAATGTTAGCATTAACTCCTGATGAACCTCCTGAAACCTTTAATTTCCTGACAGAGCAAAACTCACAGCAAAAAGAGCATCCAAAGTATGGACTTCTGACTTAAAGAGAAATGGATCTGATGATAAAGTACAATGCAAAAATGAATTTTACTTGTTTTTTTTCATTTAAAAATCCTTAAATCAACAAATGTACTCAAGAAGAAACACTTTAATACCAGTGTATTTTGTCTTACTGCACTTGTAAATTTTGTTCATACTTAAAATAAAAGAACAGATATGCACTTAAAATACAGAATACTGTACTTAAAAGTGCAGTAAGACAAAATACACTTACATTAAATGATGCAATCTATGAAAATCTCATGCAGTGCAATTTATCTTGCTTTGAGAATGTTTTTGCTGAAAAATCAGATAATATATTCTTAAGATCAATGCAGTTGTTGTTTAAAACATTTATTTTTGGTAACAAACAAATTTGAAATTAAATATAAATATTAGATTTAAAACGAGTGTAAAACAATTGAAAATTAGAAATACTGTATGTTTGAAATACTAAAATTATATATATATATATATATATATAAATAACACACACACATATACATGTATATACACACTAAAATGTACTTATCTATCTCCAAGTATAGAAAAGTAAAAAAAATTTTTTAAAATGACAGAAGCACATAAAATTTCTAAAACTGGAAACTTAAAATAAACACTAAAGATATAAAAACAAAAGCCAATTCAAAACGAATAAATAAAATATTTACTCTACAAGACAGAATAGTTTTTCCCAGTGTAATAAGCATTAAATAGATACTGTAAAAGAGTCAATCAAACTTTCCGGTATCGCATGAATCACATTAATTCAATACACCCAACATCTTTTTCTTGTTTGTTTGTTTTTTTTCACTGAGCTTGTTGCAGTACATTCTGGTATTGGTTTCTCTGCAATGGATACATGATGTCAAAATGAAATATCTTAGATGGCATTTTACATTTGATGCAAGCGTTAATAAGGTCATGTTGAAATGCTGTCAGCTGATCAGTAATTTCGAGTGGGATCTTCGGTGCTGAAGCTGAAGCATGTGCGGGCCGCTCTCTTTAAATCAACGGGCCCGAGCCCTCTGAACACCAGCCAAACAGCAGCAAATCACCATCATATGTCAGCTGTTTGGACCCTCGCTCTTTCCGTAGGGGAGCCTGAATGTGTGTGTGTGTGTGTGTGTCTGAGAGTTCCTAATGACTTTAGCAGACTCCAGAGCACCTCCACTCCCATTTTCCAGCCACAAATACAAACGTGACGCAAACAGACAGCCAGAAACCATTGAGAGAGAGACACAGCTACAGCGCACAATCAGCGCTCTGTGACCGAGTAATGGCTCACACACACACACACACACGCAGCATGCATGCATGCACGCACACATCCACGCACGCACGCACACACACACACCATGAACACACACACACAGCATGCACGCACGCACACACACTTCATCTCCTCTGTTTTCTGTCGTGCTTTCATTAATTCACAGGCTGTTTTCTGTGGACTTTCTTCAGTGACTCTGCATGATGCCCATAAATATTAAATCATACTTCAGGATTTCTTTCCAAACAAAACAGACAGAGCAAATCATTTCCATTCAGACTTCTAGATGTACAAGCCAAGCAAATTCAGTGCTTACACTATTTTCAGCAACTTTCAAATTCAATGATGGAATATTTACTCTAGTTTCCACCAAATAATAATAATAAAAAACAAAGCAATTTATAATATAATTTATTTGTAATTATATTTCTTGTAATAATTAAAATAATATATATAAATAATTTAATGTTTTTGAAAGAAATCTCTTCTGCTCACCAAGGCTGCATTTATTTGATTAAAAATACAGTAAAATCTGTAAAATTGGGAAATATTACAATTTAAAACGTGTGAATGAATATCTGTTAAACTGTAATTTATTTCTGTGATGCGCAGCTGTATTTTCAGCATCATTACTCCAGTCTTCAGTGTCACATGATCATCAGAAATCATTCTAATATGCTGATTTGCTCCTCAACAAACATTTCTGATTATTATCAATGTTGAAAACAGTTGTGCAGCACAATATTTTTGTGAAAACTGTGATACATTTTATTTCTCAGGATTCACAGATGAATATAAAGTTCAAAAGAGCAGCATTCATTCTGCTCAGTTTAATGCATCCTAGCTCAATAATCAAGTATTAATAAAATTTTTTAAAAAATCATAATGTCTCCAAAGTTTTGAACACAAACAGTTCTCTGCCATCCTCCCATCATTCTCTGACTTCACACATTATATTCAATAATAAAGATCAACAAACGAGAGCTTCCAGCAATCAATAGCGATTAAAGCGAGCAGTGTGTGTTGATCTGTGTGAAGAACAACGGCTGTGTGTGAGAAGTTAATTAAATTTGTAATTAGCACTGACAGGAAGAGCAGAGTCCAATCGACTGATTCTGAGAAACACACTCGTCAATTAAAAAGCCATTTTCATCTTCACTCATCTGTCTCACATTTTACAGGGTCTCGTGTGCGGAAACAACAACAACAACAAAATATTTCTAGTAAGAGTTCATCAGATAATTAATCATTTATTATTATTATTACTGTTGTTAATTTCAATTAAATTATTAGAATATAATAAAATGTAATAAAATATTTTTTATCATTACATTTTTATAATATATTAAATTAATACCATCCTTTATTATATTTATTATTATTATTATTATTATTATTTCTAAAAAGATGATGATGAAAGGAGGAAGAAAGATTATGTAAAAAAATGTTTTAATTATTATTACGTACAGTCTCTCTCTTAAAAAGGTGAAATGTGTCATTTTAAAATTCTCTCCGACTCCAGTTTAATATGCAGGTAACCACAGGTAAACACTGGCAGGTTGACTTCATGAAGTATTTTTTGACATGAAACCGCTTACAAACCACATCAGCATCATGATGGAGAGTTTTGCACATTTTCTACAAAAAGAGGTAAAAATCAACACTTTTGCAATTCATTCGGTGTTGTTAGTGGCACAGAAATCACACACAAGTCAGAAAGAGTCTGACAGCAGATTAAACGTGAAAAGCACCTGCACTGATTGAGAGATTAATGTTCAGATGTGAGATCCACACTGGTTTATATACAAATACACATAATGAGCCCCTGAGAGAAACTAATGCGTAAAATAAAAAAGAAATAAGATGTAGATAATGTAAGATGATGTAAGGTGACTGCAGACGTGACAGACGCAGAAACGCTGCAGAAAGGAGCGAAGGGGCAAATCCATCAGACAGAGGCTTCACCCTCATCAATGGGACGTCCCGAATAATCCAGCATAAAATATTACACAGCAGCTGCGATCTATCATCACAATCACAGCCCACACCAGCTGCACGCCTGAATATGTGCCATAAAACCATTACATTCACAACTTCTAAAGATGCAAATCATATCAATTCATTTTCTTCTATCACTATCACAAATGAACTTAAGGAATATTTCAAATAAAATCAGTTTACTTTTTACTTAAAATGTGTATATTATCAAGTTAATAATAAAATAAAAATTATAAATTTGTAAATTAAATTACAAATTGTTATTTAAATAGTGCCTTTCTACCTCAAGGTTGTTTTACAAAATATATAAAAAAAAAAAAAAGGAACAGTTAATGGAGTTGAATCTGACACATCGTTGTTTTAATATTATTTATAATATTAACATTAATATTTTTTATTAATATTAGTATTATTTATATACTGTTATAGCATCTATTATGAATAGCTTTTATTTTAATTGTAATTTAGCAACTCTTATTTTTTTCTATTTAGCTTTCATTTATTAAGTTTTTTTTTTTTTTTTACTTCAGCCATGAGTATTTTAGTTAAACTAAAAATAAAAAATATACTTTTAGTAAAATAAATTAAAATATATCATATTTCCATTTAGTTTAACTTGATGCACTAAAATGCACAAAAACTGAAGTATTAAAAACTATACATACATGAACTTTTTTAATAATATGTATATATAATTTGACAAAAATAATTAGTACTCGCAGTGAAATTACTCGCTTAGTAATCAGATACAAGTGTTTCAGTGAACATCAGATGTACATCAGAAGCCAAATATGTTTGATTTAGTCCTAAAAATATCATCAGCCAATAGATTTCTAGGATTCAATGTTTTTATGATCTTCTAGTGCTTACAGCGCTTTTAAAATCTCATCTATGAGGGTTTCCAAAGCTTCCATTAAATTTCCATGCCTTTTCCAGAACTGAGCATATACATTTATATCACTGCTACAGAAATTTCTTGTAATTTATTTATGGAGATTAACCATGACTTTTAAAATCCAAAAAATAACTCTTTTTAAATGCACGCTCAGGTTTTGGCACTTCAGCTCTTTACACACATGCAACAAGATTGAATGCATGTCAGCTATCAGTGCAAAGCAAAACCGAGCTGGTTCACAGCTTTAATCTGGCTCGGCACATGTGCTCTCAGACGGACGGCTCTAATTGTTCTAGTCAATGAGTTTGGCTGCCGTCCCTCCACACGCACACGTTTTCCGTCAGGATCTTTTTGTGCGGCGGTCTCTCCTAAATTCCCGCCGTCTGGATCGGCTCCATCCCTCCCTCTCGTGACGTCGCTACCTTTCCTCTCTCTGTATTCTCTTCTTTCTGCAAATATTTTTCCACACCGCCATCCAAACCATGAGGGCCTTTCTTTAGGCACTGATTTACATTTCCTCCACTTTTACTGGAATATTTCATTGGGTTTTTCGGCTTCGCCTCACTATATGATTTGGCTTCAGCGTCGGATGCAAGCTGAAACCAGAATCAGTCTGACTAGAGCAATACGCACAGAACAAAACGGCCTTTCAATTGAAATAAATAGTGCAAAGGATCCATGACATGACAAGTGCTTTCAGATAATCCATCAGACACGTGTAATACAGACAGAAGTGATATGAACTGAAATTATTAGGCTCATGTGTGTCAAAGCTGTCTGAAAGTTTGCACTGTAATCAAACAAACCGCACAAGAACTGAAGCTGATGTCAGTGGTCCAGAATGGGATGCGGTTGCCATGGAAACAGTGTGATGCTGGATGGACGGGCGGAGATGAAGCGGTCAAAATGTGATCACAACATCAGATGATCAACAGCGGCCAGAAAACTAAACAAAAAAAACACTGCCAAATGCAAACAAACATATTCAGAAACATCTGAATACCTTTGCATATTGACAAATGAATGAATATTAAACCCATAACCTCATGAAGCCAGACCCAACTACCTTTTTTGACCAAAAACTGTGAAGTGATTGACAAAGCAACCAATGACAGTTTGATTGTATTTATGTGGCATTTAGGGGCGGGTTCTGAAAAGGTTGATATGGTAATATTTGTTTTGATTGTATTTGAGCTTATTGCCATATGAACTTTAAGTGCAATTATATGGCAGATACAGAAAATAATCAAAACATTTGATAAAATTCGGCTCATAATTCTGCACAGCATGAATACACAATTTCAAAGAAGTATTCAAAGTTTGTCTTGATTAAAAGGTGTCGTCTCACGATGTCATGAAGAACAGAAGTAAAGACAGATCTTTTCATCCATATTACAAAATATATCCAAGTGTAATGGATTATTGAAAATAAAAAGGAAAGGAGAAAATGTTCTAAATGAATTTTGATTAAGCATTACCAAGTCAAAAAAAAATTACAACAAATGATGCATATGCATGCATATAGATCTTCACAATAAGATCTGTAACAAACATTTAGAAAACAGATTTTCATTTCATGACGGCTTTAAAAAAGAAATACTGCAGACCAATAACAGTTTTACAGTCAAGAGAGTGCAAAAATATTGAGATTTCTATGGTTTGATATCACAATAACAGAAAAAGTGAAAAACGCCTGTCGATATTCAAATCAGAATTTGATTTGATTTCAGAAACATGTGTTTTAGTTCCTCTCACTGCACAGCATGCAGTATTTAGAACAGAATTAGAAAGATAAATGCAAGTATAAAACAGACACAAATTCTAGTGTCATAAACAATTTTTACTATAAATATTAAGCCTAAACTAATTTATTTAAAGCAACGCGTGTTGAAAATGCTCTATTCAAATAATCTTAGGCTCATGTAAACTCGCTCACTCAACAACAACTCCATATATAAATATTAGTGCTGTCAAACGATTAATCGTGATTAAATCACTTCCAAAATAAAAGTTTGTTTACATACATACATATACATGTGTGTGTGTGTGTGTGTGTGTGTTTGTGTACTGCTTATTTATTATGTATATATATATATATATATATATATATATATATATATATATATATATATATATATATATATATATAATACACACATGCATGTATATATTTTGAAAATATTTACATGTATATACATTTATTTATATTTTATATTATATAAATAAATTTAACATAGCATATTTTTCTTAAATATATACATGCATGTGTTTGTATGTATACATACATAATAAATATACACAGTACACACACACACATGTAAACAAAAACTTTTATTTTGTATGTGATTAATCACGATTAATCGTTTGACCGCACTAATAAATATAACTATTTATATAGTTATATTCTAGAAAATGTGGAAAATGTTCAAAACAAAGCATAATATAGAAGTATATGCTTAAAGGGACAGTTCACCCAAAAACTTTTGGCAAAGACTGAGCTTCTTGTCCTCCCTGCCACTCCGACTCTACAGCATGACTTCACGATCCAGTTAGGTTCATCAACAATAACCCCATCAACTTCGGTCAGAAATCTTGGTGTAATCTTTGATGATCAGCTGACCTTCAAAGACCACATTACAAAAACTGCTCGATCTTGCAGGTTTGCACTACACAACATCAGAAAGATCAGGCCCTTTCTGACAGAGCATGCTGCACAACTTCTTGTCCAGGCCCTTGTCATTTCTAGGCTGGACTACTGCAGTGCTCTTCTGGCTGGACTTCCGTCTAATACAGTCAAACCTCTACAAATGATTCAGAATGCAGCGGCACGACTGGTCTTCAACGAGCCCAAAAGAGCCCATGTTACACCTCTCTTTATCTCCCTGCACTGGCTACCAATCACGGCTCGCATCAAGTTCAAGACACTGATGCTTGCATATAGAACAACCACTGGCTCAGCACCCGCCTACATGCACTCACTATTAACAAATCTACATCCTCCAGAAATCTGAGATCTGCTAGTGAGCGACGCCTCGTGATACCATCACAGAGAGGCTCAAAATCACTCTCCAGAACATTCTCGTTCACCATTCCTGGCTGGTGGAATGATCTTCCCACCTCTATCCGGAGTGCTGGATCCCTGTCAATCTTCAAGCAACAACTGAAAACTCATCTCTTTCGACAGCACTTGACTTCATCCTAAACTTCATTTAGTCATCATTTACTCACCCTCAAGTTTCAAACCAGTATGAATTTCTTCGGATATAATTTCTTAAGTTATTATGAAGAATGTTTGTAACCAAGCAGCTGACGGTAGCCATTGACTTCTATAGTATTTTTTTAACCTACCATGGAAGTCAATGGCTGCCAGCAACTGGTCTGGGCTGCGTTTCCCAAAAGTACTGTAATGAAACCAATGGAGCTACGATCAACTTAGCCTTACGATGCTTTTGGGAAACGCTCTTTTACGCTCCACACAAGACAGAAGCTCAAACAGCTGAGGATGAGCAAATGATGACACAATTGTCATTTTTAGGTGATCTGTCCCTTTAAGGGTCTCAAACAACTAAATCTCTCTCTCAGAGACGCGTCACACATCAGACGGTCATTTGTACACAAAACATCCTGTGATCATTTCAATTACAAATCGCTCTCCGTCAGCAGCGCTTATCTAAAGCAACAAAGAGACAAGAGACAGAAGAGAAGGATTAGTGTTCGCTTTCCACACGGGAAAAACAAATCTGAGACGGGACGAGGGTACTGTATTGACTGAACGCAGAGGGAAAAAACAGCGGCTCGGGACAATGTGATCCATTGAGAGCGGCTCTTGCTGCACAAACCTGCATTGATTGGCCAGCCGCCCCTCTGAGCTTTACATAAGAGCGACACTGACGCCCGGGACCGTCCTGACCCACAAACACAATTATACACGCCCCTCAGAACCGGCACAGAGTCCGTCAGCCATTACACTGATAAAAATGATTTTGCGGTGAAGTAAATACTACAGAAAAACAAATGTAATTTGTGACCCTGGACCATAAAACCAGTCATAAGGGTCATATTTTTTAAAACTGATATTTGAATAAATCAGCATTCCATTGATGTATGGTTTGTTAGGATCGGACAATATTTGGCTGAGATACAACTATTTGAAAATCTGGAATCTGAGGGTGCAAAAAAATCTAAATATTGAGAAATTTGCCTTTAAAGTTGTTCAAATGAAGTTCTTAGCAATGCATATTTCTAATCAAAAATGAAGTTTTGATATATTTACGGTAGGAAATGTACAAAATATCTTCATGGAACATGATCTCTACTTAATATCCGAATGATTTTTGGCATAAAAGAAAAATCGATAATTTTGACCCATACAATGTATTGTTGGCTATTGCTACAAATACAGCTCTACCTAATTTAGTTCAGTAATTGCATCCAAAATAAAAGTCTTTGTTTACATAATATATGCGTGTATACTGTTTATATTTATTATGTGTATATAAATACAAACACGTGCATGTATATATTTAAGAAAAATATGTTATGTTTATATATTTAAAATATTTGTATATAATATAAGAATATAAATATAAATATATAAATGTATATACACATGTAAATATTTTCAAACAAATCCAACTATGTGTGTGTATTTATATATACATAAAGATACACAGTACACACACATTATGTAAACAAAAACAATTATTTTGATTACTCATCAAACTCTAACTGGCCACGTTCAATTTACCTACTTCCTTTGACAATTTTACATAACTTAGTTAAGTAGATTTTACTTAATTTTTCTTTTGCAAGTTTTTGCACGCATATTTTTTTTTAAGTAAAATTTAAATATGGAATTAAGTAATTTTTTTTTTTTTCAGTGTAGGCTTTCACAGCGCACTGCAGATCTTAATGCATGAGGAAACCTTTGGATCAAACGCCTCAAACAAACACTAGAGGGATTTCCCAGAATCCTTCTAATGAAATCAAGGAGACTCTTGACATTTGTGCTGCTTGTATGAATAGAGGCTGAAGTTGATTAGCGTCTGATTATGGAGTAATTGTGGAAATCTAACGAGGAAGCATCTCAATGGAGGAAACGTGCTGCCATCTACAGGACACTCAGAGACGACACAAGAATACAGATATAGATAAAACACAAAACTGCCAAACAAATCATTATTGAACATGAGGTGATTTAAAACACTAGTGAAGGAGGAACATGCTTGATGAACACTTCACATCATGCTTCTCCTTTACTGCTTCAATGCATAAATAAAATAAAATATAATAAATGATAATAAAAAAAAGGGAGCATATATTTAGAATAAAATGCAATTTAGTAATGGTTTCTTTTCATTTAAATAAATAAATATGCATGCGAGTTATGTGTGAGTTAGTAGTGAGTTAGAATAAAATAAATGTAATATTTTGTTTTATTGTTTTTAAAATAAAATAAAACTTAAATTAGAAAATATAAAATACTGTTTTATTTTAAATAAGTCAATAATTATTAGAAAATAAATAATAGAACATGCAGAATAAAAGAGCATATATTTAGAATAAAATAAACTGAAGTATTTTGTTACATATTAAACAATTATTAATGAATAAATATTATTAAATAAAATATATTTATATAAAAATATTTAAAATAAAAAAAGATGAGATTAAAGAAAATTTGCAATAAAAAAATCTCTTAAAACAAACTTCCTACTAACTTTCACATAAAACTCTGAATATGTAAAATGATTGGATGTCATGAACCTCACAACCCTACAGCAACTATTTCTTCCTCTGCAGTCACAGTATCAAGCCAGTAAACACTACTGTAAACCAGCAATCAGATTGAAGCAGTTAGTTTTAAAAAGCTCTTGCCGTTGTGTGTACTATATGCATCAGACAGACTGAACTGACACAGAACGACACGATCTATCAGAGCGCCCTCTACCTGTCTGTAGGTGCAGATGATGATCTCCCGCAGGTGATAGTGCAGCGGCGTCATGGTCTCGCTGACCGAGTCTAACGCCAGATCAACCTCCCGCTTCATCCGGTGACCGTCAGGGAGCAACCGCACCAACTTCATCACCACCTACAACACAGTGTAAATACATATACACATCTGATTAATACAGCAAACAACTGCTGTTCCACGAGTGCTGATGCTGGTTTGATGTGGACGAAAAGCATTTTGTCTAAGCTTCATAAACCAAGTACAAAAATAAGTGGAATTTAACCTGATGCTTGAGCAGAAATTAAATAATGAAACTATAATAAAAAATATATCATAATGCAGTAATAAAATATTACATATAAATATTCATACAATATTTATAAATACAAATATTAATTATAATTAAAATAGCTAATATTAAATATTTAATTATTTAAATTATAAATATTTAATTGTACCAAGTACAAAAAAAATGGAATATGACAAGACACTTGAGTCAGTTAAAAACTTAAAACATGAGCAGAAATTTGAAAATAATGATAAAATCATAATATAAATGATTAGAATAACAATATTATACTAAAATTAAGTTAATAAATAAAATATTATATATTTTTAAAATCACAATAAAATAATTTATGATATTTAATTAATTATGAATATACACACACACACACATATATACACACATATATATATACATATATATATATATATATATATAAAATAAATAATACATATAAAATTGTATCACAAACCAAGTACAAAACAAAATTTAACTTAACATGATGCTTAAGTCAGCTTAATTAAAACATGAGCATAAATTAAATAATAATAATAATAATAATAATAATAAAAGTACAATAAAATGATTATAAAATATTATAATACAAAAATAACTTACTTGAATATTGTATCATAAATATTTTATTATTAATTAAATATTGAAATTACAAATTATATTTACATTACAAGTAATTAATTTATTATTAATAATAATAATTATTATTAATTATTAATAATAATAGTAATAATGTGTTATTATTATAATTATTAAAGCATATTTAATACTAACATAAATATAAACATTTTCGAGTTTGATCTGCCCTACATCTCCCAGCATCCATAACCTGTACAGGGACACAGAAGACTAATTTGAGTGTGTTTTTAGGGCAGATGATCCCTCAGGTCACTGGTGCCCTGAATCCATCCTGAGGTCATTATTGAATGCGTGTGTATCTGAGCTTGATTTAGCAGAGTAACGTGTGTGAAATTACCCCGAGGAACAGAAATCACTGCAGCTACTGACACACAGAGCGAAAGATCACACGACCGGGTCAGAACCGTCCGCATCGGGACGAAACACATGCGTCATTCACTGATTGTGGGTCAGAAACCAGGCGTTTTTTTACGTATGCATGCCATCAATGTTTCTGGATATCACAACTCTGAGCTCACGGCCTGAATTCAACTAATTATGTGTTGTGTTCCTAATAAAGATACAGGACAAGAGGGCTTACAGCAGTTATTCACAAAGATAGCACAGTGAGTCGTCTCGTACCACTGATGCTATAAACCAGGTTTCATGTTACATAAACCCTGAGGAATCAGAAAAACCATAAACCACAGCTGGCAGAGCAAAAACAGACAGACTTCTGGGAATGACAGAATAGGGCTTGCTTTTGGTTTGAGACGCTCTCCAAAATCTGAACTGCACAGACAAGAAACCGCTGAAGATCTTAATGGTGACGTGTAGGAAAGAGAAAACGCATACAAGAGCCAAATCACGGATGAAATGTGTAACATTAATATTGAGACGCTAAATTCAGATGCTTGAAAACCACCAGGAGAAATGAGATAAACACCTGAAGGATCTGAACGGCTTTAATAATCAATTAAATGCCACATTACTAATGCACTAATGCTAAATATAACCCCTTAAAGCAATTTATGAACTGAAATATTTTTCATATACTCATTTATAAAAAATAAAAAAGTTCATTTATAGTATTGTATAAGGTGTACACTACCAGTCAAATGTTTTGAATAGTGAGATTTTTAATGTTTTTTAAAGAAGTCTCTTCTACTCACCAAGCCTGCATTTATTTGATCCAAAGTACAGCAAAAACAGTAAAATTGTGAAATGTTTTTACTATTTAAAATAATTGTTTTCTATGTGAATATCTGTTCAAATGTAATTTATTCCTGTGATCAAAGCTGAATTTTCAGCATCATTACTCCAGTCTTCAGCGTCACACGATCCTTCAGAAATCATTCCAATATTCTGATTTGCTGCTCAAAACACATTTATTATTATTATTATTATTATTATTATTATTGTTGAAAACAGCCGAGTAGAATTTTTTCAGGTTTCTTTGTTGAACAGAAAGTTCAGAAAAACAGCATTTATCTGAAATGGAAATCTTTTGTAACATTATAAATGTTTATCATCACTTCTGATCAATTTAATGCATCCTTGCTAAATAAAAGTACTAATTTCTATCATTTCTTTAACAAAAATAAATAAATTATTATTATTATTATTATTATTATTATTATTATTATATACACAGCTCGACTTCAGAGACAGAAGAAATATTAAAAATCTTCCTGTTCAAAACCTTTTGACTTGTAGTGTGTATTGTATAAATTGCATGTCTTGTTTATAAATTAAACCTTTTTTTTTTTTTTTTTTTTTAAACAATATTTTCCGTATTTGTCATCCAACAAAACATGAAAAAAAAATGTAGGTTAGATTAAAAAGAAAGGTCATAATGTAGAAGTGCATCACCTCAAACTCGCCCTTTGTGTATTTGGCGTCAGGAACGCTTACGATTTCATCCTCACAAGACTCTGGAAAACCCTGTCAAACAAAAACATCCAAAATATAGAGAATTACTACAATGTACCACCATTTACTTAAATATTCAAGCATCCACCTTTTAAGACATTTATCATCATTTCGGTAAAAATACAGCGAGGTTCAAAAGTCTGAGACCACTAGAGAGAATTATATTCAGTGATAATATTAAATTAAATAATTAAATGCTTACTTTGTTACATATTTGTTAGAAATTGTGCAACAAAAAAAATATTATCAGCATCACACTTGATATATAGATAATGTATACTATATTTAGAAATACTTTTATGGTGCTTTTTTGTCCCTTTGGAGATTAGTAATCATTGGTCTTCTAAATGTCTTTGTGTTCAACAAACAAATTAAAATCAAAAATAATATAATTAAAAAATAGCAAATATATTACCTGTACCTCTACATCTTGTTAATATCATCTTTAGTTATTTTTTAATCGTTAAATCAATAAATCACAATAGGTTAAAAAAACTTTAAAATAAATAAAATAATTGCATCTCAATTTTGCATATATATATATATATTTTAAAATGACCCTTTTTATCAGGCTCTTGTTTAGGTTCAGTAATTTTACTCTAATTGCTAGGTCCTTATCTATGCAATTAAAGTGAAATAACTGAACAAAAATATAGGAGCCTGATAAAAATGCTTACTTTAGAAGAAAATTCCAGATGCCACATATATACACACATACATACATGCACACATACATACATACATGTGTATATATAAATACATATAAATCTCAACTGCTTGATTGCTTGTATCATCACAAAATGTAAACTATATTATCGTCCAGCTCTAATCTGCTAAATGAGATTAAGACATGAAGATATTTTAAACATTAACATCATGATTTTCTGTAAAGCTACTTTGAATGCTACAATTGATTCCAGGTAGAAAAAAAAAATCTGTCTGTATAACTTGTGTATTGTATGATTGCGACGTACGTTGAAGTGCCAGAGCGTGAGCGCCGCGATCACCATAGCTGTGGTCGTCCTTCCTTTACCGTTAGAGCAGTTAAAGACGAACGCAGAGAGCGAGTCTTCAGCGAGACACGACTTCATCGCCTCCAGCAGCCTGTCGAAACCCTGAACACACACACACACACATTATCAATGAGACCGAATGAAAGCGATAAAGCAGACTGTGATAAATCACTTTCACAAACACACTCATACGACTCTATAAAGCACACAAAAGAAAGATAATGAAACTGTCAGACTGAACCCAATAAAACCCCGTTTTCATTCAGAATAATAGAACTGAAGTCTATTACAGCGATAGTTTACCCATAAATGATAATGCTGTCATATTTAACCACAATCATGCCACTCTTTACGACTTCATTTCTTCTGGAGAACACAAAGAGAGAAATTGAGCTTTTTGGGTTTGCTCGTTACGAGACACACGAGAAACATTGAAGTCAAGGTGCCATGCTTTTTCATCAGCATCTTATTAATTTTATCTTATTTAATCATATCTGAATCTTTATTGATTGCCTTCAGAAGACTTTGCATGTGTGATACAGACTACCTGAAGATGTTTTTTTTGTCAATTTTGGAGCTAGATAATCATGGTTTCTATTAAAAAAAATAAATAAATAAAAATAAATAAAATAAAATTAAATTAAAAAAATAAATAAAATAAAAATAAATAAAATTAAATTAAATTAAATTAAAAAAATAAATAAAATAAAAATAAATAAAATAAAATAAAATAAACCTAAAATAAAATAAAATAAAATAAACCTAAAATAAAATAAAATAACCTGAGGGTTAGTTAATGACATATTTCTGGATCAAAAATAAAATAAAATTAAATTAAATTAAATTAAAAAAAATAAATAAATAACATGAAGGTGAGTTGACATTTCTGGATGAACTATTTCTGTAAAATGGAAACTGACAGTGACTCTGACGAACACTAGAGGGAGCAGGTGGTCTTTTCTTTGTCTTGTCATTAGCCTTCATCATTGCATCTGAATGGAAAGATCTTTTACGGGTCTGTTAAAGCGTTTTTCACCTCTTCAGTCGGAGCGGAGCATTCTGGGAAGGGTATCCGTCTGTACTGCAGTCCCTGGTGTGAACTCTTGTGCTGGTTAAAGATCTCCTGCACCGTCACGCAGCTCTTGAACATCTTCATCTGCTTCTCCTGCTCCAGAGTCACTTCAAGCCATTTCTGACTTCCCACAAGTTCCTCTTTCAGAGCCGTTTCCAGTCTCTACGTCACACACACAGAGAGAGAGATACAGATGCTGTTCAATGTGTAGAGCAGGGGTTCACAAACTGATGAAAAGCTAATAAATAATTATAAAAATGAATAAATCAATTTGGTAAATGAATATCGAATCAACTGTTATGATTTAATTGTACAGCATGCAGAAGTTTACTGCATTTTACTAATATTCCACCAAAATAAATGTTAAAAGTGAATAATTTTTGACATAAACATTAGTATTGTAACTTGTACTGTATTATAAAATTATTATAATAATTATCAAATATTGATTTTTATTTGGGAGTACAACTGTAAATTTACAACAGCAATATATGTCTTCATTTTTATAGTGTTAAAACATGCCAATAATAATAATAATAACAACTTTTCCCAATAATACGGTCAATCAAGCAGCGAGTGATTCCCTCTTTTCTTTTATTGTTTTATTAACATTAATGAGACAGACGGCCTGTATATATTAATTATATATCTAATATAATATTACACATCCACTGTTTTTCCTCAAACGTTCACTTAAGACATAACAGATTATGTTTGTGTGAATACTGCTGTAAATCTGTGTGTGTGTGTATCAGGATCGAGCGCTTCAGATGAGAGTACTCTTCTCAGAAAACATACAGATAAAGATACTTTTAGATGTTTAATTGCTATTTAGAGCATTGGGATCGCTAGACGAGGGCTTAATGAACTCATTTTTGTGAAAACCTCAAATTCAACATTTTTCACTTTTTTGCCTGAATTTTTCACACTCGTTCTGCCATGAGTCACATATAACAACAAGCAAAAGCAGACTCTGACCTGGATCTCGTGCGTCTGTGAGGAGAGCACACATATGTTCTGGTCCACACGCGTGGGCTCTCTGGGACAGAAGATCTGACCGTTGGCCTCCAGAACCAGCTCATCCTGCAAATTTACCCACAAAACACTGCTGTGCTTCCTCTTCTCATCCGTCAGATACGCCAGAACGGCTCCCGTCGCCTGAAACATGAGCACGCCGCCGGTGAGCATTAACAAACCCCTCAGAAGGCATCAGAGTCAGTCTGAAGGAGCTTTACCTCAGATGTCGGCTGTGCCATCCCGTACACTGACATCTTGGGCACTCGTCTGAAATTAGCCACTTTCATCTGCTTAATGGTGCTCAGAACGTCAGGTGCTAAATATTCATCTGCTACCTAAAAACACAACACACCTCTTCAGAAATAATCCATCATCCTTATTGGTTTAGTCAAGGTTTACAGAGAAATGTGTCATCTTAGGATAATGTGTAACTGCTGTCAAAATAATTCCCCAGTTTAATATTCATAGACTACGAACAGGGTACAAATGATTAATTTTGGATTATTGTTACAATAGATTATTTTTATTATTATTTTTTACATTTTTCTAACTTTGTAAAGCAACCTTGGGTTTTATAAAGGAGCTGTTAAAATAATGAATAAATAGATAAATAAAATAAAAAAACAATAAAATAAAAATGGTTGTTATTATTATTATTATATTTGTTTTAGGTTTAGCTCCTTTCCACAACAACAACAACAACAACAACAACAACAACAACAATTATTATTTACATTTTTGCACAGTTATATTGGCTCTATTTTTCAAGCACGAACATTCAACCCTGTTACTAAAGTAATATAAAGAAAAATGACTGAACTTAAAAGGGTTTTAAACTGTATTCAAAACATATCAAACTGTAGGAACAATTGCTAACCTCAAAAAATAAATATATTAAAACATTTTAATTTGATATTTGAGGTGGACACACAACATGAAAGTAAATCCCCTCCAGAAAATAGTTTGTTGAAAATAAACAAACAATAATTTTATTTGCTGTACTAGCAAGCAATCATGGCTATTTTGAAAAAAAAAATAAAAATAAAAAAGTTAAAATACAGCAAAATATGAAAATAAAAAATAAAAAAAGCATAATCTAAAAATAAATGTTGCATTATAAATAGTGCTGTCAAACGATTAATTGCATCCAAAATAAAAGTTTTTGTTTACATTATGTGCGCGTGTACTGTGTATATTTATTATGTATATATAAATACACACGCATACAGTATATATTTTGAAAATATTTACGTTTAGACATTTATATCTTATATTTCATATTATATATACATATATATAAACATAACACTTTTCTTAAATATACACATGCATGTGTTTGTATTTATATATACAAATACATAATAAATATACAGTATACACATTCTGTAAACAAACTTTTTTTTTTACTTTTACTTTTTA
The DNA here is from genome assembly GCF_012432095.1 of Onychostoma macrolepis. Classification (NCBI taxonomy): domain Eukaryota; kingdom Metazoa; phylum Chordata; class Actinopteri; order Cypriniformes; family Cyprinidae; genus Onychostoma; species Onychostoma macrolepis. The sequence continues at coordinate 1,452,928 of NC_081166.1, read as the reverse complement.
TTTTGATTAATCATTTGACGGCACTAATTAAAAATAATTTTACGTGAATGAACAGAATTTACAAAAAGAGTGCTAGAGGAGTTGAAACACTCACAGTCTATTAAAACACCCATCAAAGTTATTTGATACGTTTCAAGGTCTGTACTGAAGCCTGTTTGTGAAAAATGCCATTTAAGACATTCGTAGTTTGACTTCCTCAATTCAGAGCTAAAGAAAGTGTTCAAGGCTGCTGCTTAGAAAGAAAAGCCAAACCACAGCATCACACTTTTACAACTTATCTGATGACCACTCACACTTTCCTTAGACACGGTTGCTAAGTGTGAAAGTCATTTCCATGCAGAGCAAAACCACATTAATCTCAATAGCAAAACACTTCCACAATCAGGACAGATAAAGTAGAGCGAGTCTGTTGAGATTATTAGGATTCTTCATGCTGCTCTTTACAATATAATGCAAGTGAATGAAGACAGAGGCTGTCATTAAAATATATTCAGGTCAGTATGTGTGAAAAGTGCTATTTCAGTCATGATTATTCACTGACTCGGACTTTGTTTATATGCACAACAAATTCTGTTTAAGCTTTATATTAGGGTTGCAACCATATTCTGAATAAAATGTTTGTGTGTGTACAGGCATCAGAATATTCCTGCATTCATGGTCAGTGTTAGTATGATGATCTAGTACACATATGCATTTCCACTCCCAGTGTTATTTATCAAGAGGATTATGATGCTGCCATACATTATGCTCAGTTATTAGTTTTATTACAAGTTCTTAATAATTTAATTAAGAATGACACTTCACACCTTCAAGAATACCTGACAACAACAGCACAAAAATGGAAAAACAATCATTATTATTAATAATAATAATAGAGTTTTTTTTTTTTTTAATCTGTTGTGTTGTTACTCCAGAAATGCACTGAAGTTTCTTAATTATTTACTTTGCAAGTTAAAATGTTTTAATCATTTTGTTCTACAGACAAAAACGCTTTCTGTATAAGTTTGGAATAGGCAGATGTTTCTATTTTTTTTAAATAATATTAATAAAAATATTATTAATTTAATAAGCATTCTTTTATATCTACAGTATATTTATTATTATTAATGATGGCCTGACTCTTTCCATTTTGTGCCATTGTTGTCTGGGATTTTTAAATGTCATAATATTAGTCCTAATTAAATTATTGTGAAAAGTAGTAATAAATTTAATGACTGAGCAAACAGCAGCATTTTAAATCTACCAAGACATAACACTGTGAAAGGAAACATACATGTAGATCGCCATAATCTACTAATCTAGTCTAGGAATATTCTGATGCCTGTATGCATATAAACATCATATAAACAACTCGATTATACCAAGCTTAAATTAATTCTGATGTGCATGTAAATGTAGTCTGTGACTTCAGAAGATTTGAGTCGTATAGACTAGAGTTTTGAAACATTTATGATACTTTTTCATTTTGATACTTCTTTTCATTTTCAGTTGACAGTGCCGTTTGTTCTGTTTAAATTCTGTTCATTTGAAACTTTGTATCACTGTGAATGTAACAGAATTTGGAATTTGGCATCATTAATTGTAACATTCCGTTTCTCTTGAACTAAATCTTCTAATCAAATGATGATTTTGCTTAAAATGTTGTAATGATAATTGGTGTCGTTAATATATTCCAAATGATGTTGATGTTTCTCACCAGAACTCGAGCTCCTTTCGTGAGCAGGTCAGCTGGTGCTCTGAGCTCTGATTGGTTCATGCAGGAGAGGAGGCGGTACATCCAGGCGTGAGAGCACAGCCATTGGCTGAAACTACAGGCGAACGCCATCGGATACTAGAATGGAGAGGAACATCATAATAAATAAATATGACTAGCAAATTAATAGTGACTCTTAAAAGAGTGGCTTGAAAACACACTGTACCTGTTCATGCAGGTAAGCGTTAAAGACGATCAGGTAGAAATATCGCTCTAGACTCTGTAGAGTTCGATGGAGGAAGTAATCTTTAGTGCTGCTTCCCTGAAGACACACACACAGAGAGACAACAGAAAATACACTTTATTTACAATCTGTCCAGCTGTGGGCTGTAAATCTGCTCCAGGGTTGTATTGTCAGCTGGTTCTGCACACAAGTGATCCACAAGCAAATCTAGATAGAATAAGTTGAGCACAGCAGATTTCAGTTTGTCCAGAGAAGAAGAATCAATGGAGACAGACAGAAGCAGCTCAGTGATGCATAAAGGGTCTTTGTTAAGATGCCTCAAACGTCTTACACACACTCATCTGTCCAGTCTGTGTAATGAAGACCGACAGAGTAATTAAGTGCTTTAAACACCGCTAGCCTTCAGATTCGGGGCTCGTATTATGAGAAATCCATTTTTCAGATAAAACAGAACTCAAAACATCCTCGTCAGCCTCCATTGATTTCACGTGCAAAGCGTTTATATTCACTACTGGTCAGAAATTTAGAATAATGAAGATGTAATGTTTCTGCTCACCGAAGCTACATTTATTTGATCAAACATATAATAAAAATTGTGAAATATTTTTAAAATTCAAAATAGCTGTTTTCTATGTGAATATATAGTAACATGTAATTTATTTGCTGAATTTTCAGCATCATTACTCCAGTCCTACAGAAATCATTCTAAAACATGAAAAAAATTAAATAAATTCCAACCTTTGACCAGTAGTGTAGAAAGCAGCTAAAACTGCCAATTTAATTCTAGAGACATGCACCTTGACCAATATCATACGTAGATTCTCACCTGGATCTGATAGTCTTCACCGATTCCCTCCAGCTTTTGTTTGTTCTCATAAATGGCCTCTCGGATGTCGTGCATCTCAGAGCACAGATCGATGGCTCGGTCCACCTAAACACAGCAGGACACGGTCAACAGCTCATCCGGGATCTCTCTGTTTACATATATACATTAGATTGAACACATGCAAATACAAACCTCTTCCATGACCTCTTGACCTTTAGGCAGCTTACTGATGAGGGTCTGAATAACTTGGAACTGCATTTTGGGTTTGTCTGTCGCATCCGCTTCAGCTCTATAAACATGTAACAACATTCACATTAAATGCATAATTACACATTAACTGTATACAAGAAAAAAAAAAAAAACTTGCTATGTTTACTGTGTACTTGTCATAGCACTTGCTTATTATTGCTCTTTTGTTGATTTTGATTGCTTCTATTGTCATCATTTGTAAGTCGCTCTGGATAAAAGCGTCTGCTAAATGACTAAATGTAAATGCACATAATATACACAAATACACATCTTTATTAAACATTCTCAAGCATGCAAAAGAAAGATATACAAAATGTTTCTGGTCAGTAAGATTTTTTAAAAATAAATTACTTTTATTCATCAAGGATGCATCAAATTGATCAAAAGTGTCAGTAAAGACATTTATAATGTTACAAAAGATTGTATTTCAAATAAATGCTGTTCTTTTGAACTCTGTTCATCTGTGAATTATGAAAAATAAATTGTTTCATGGTTTCCACAAAAATATTGTGCAGCACAACTGTTTTCAACATTGACAATAATCAGAAATGTTTCTTGAGCAGCAAATCAGCATATTAGAATGATTTCTGAAGGATCATGTGACACTGAAGACTGGAGTAATGATGCTGAGAATTCAGCTGCGCATCACAGAAATAAATTACAGTTTAACAGATATTCACAAAAAAAAAAAAAAAGCAGTTTTAGATTGCAATATTATTTTGCAATTTTACTGTATTTTTGATCAAATAAATACAGCCTTGATGAGCAGAGAGTCTTTAAAAGACAATTTATCAAAAACAAAAACATCTTACCAAACTCCTAACATCTTGAGTGCTAGTGTGTAATGAGTAGGGCTGCCCCCTAATAGTTAGTCGACCATTTTTTTTATTCGCAGAAAAAGAAGAAGAAAAAAAAAAATCCACAGGCGAAGTCACGCTGACTAACAGATTGTTAACATCTAGTCTATGGTAATACAGTACATCGGGCAGGACATCCAAACGCTCGTCTATCATTCATCGACCTCAAATATGGCTTATCGTCTGAAATATGTAAGTATTAGCAACTTTACATGGCCGCTCCATCTAATGTTAACTTAAAGAAATGTGCGCTATTCAAGTGTCTGTGTGGAGCTGAACATTAGCTCACTGCAGGACAGATGGAGGCGCCGGTGCGCTCACTTGCTCTTAAAATAGGCTACTCCCTCATTTTTGGTCATACAGATAAGAGTAATACATCTTTACATCTATGTTTATTTGTGTGCATTCACAATAAAAACAAATCGTGCTTTTGTAAAATAATGAAAGCAAACAGGATGCGCTTTCTGCCGTCTCGGTCTCTGTGATCTTGAGCGTGAAACTCTGTGTATATCTTTGCCTTACATACATATAAATTACATCTATAGAGAGTGAAATGTCTACTTTCAAATGAACCAATTAAAATGGAAAACAAATATTCTCAGATTATGTAATCCATATGAAACATGCATACAGTCGCATCCACTGCGGAGAGGATGAGTCAGTGTCGCCAACTTCATCTCTTAAACCGAGAACAAAGAAAGCACTAGTTTATCAAAATTATTCAAATGTGAATGCAGTCTCCTTACTGTTTTTCCCTGACACATTCATAATCATTACTTCTGCCGGTGCGCTGTGGCAAGCTTTATGAATGCGCTTTAGTGCTTATTAGGCAATTAAAGTCTCATAATAATGATTTAAATGGTTTATTAATAAACGTGCAATTAGTCAACTAATGCTTCAAATGAACAACTACTAGTCGACCAGAAAAATCCTTAGTCGAGGGCAGCCCTAGTAATGAGTATGTGATCATGTGATGTGTTGGGTCTTACGGTGCTGTCGGCTCCTGTGCCGCCCGTGTGAGGTGCATCATAACCAGAGATCCCAGGATCATACCCAGATTCGTTCGGCCAACGCCGACCTGACAGCTGAAGAGCAGAGCCGGAAGAGGACGGGACGTATCACGACTCAAGGACAGAGACGGATTCTCCTGACAAAACGAGAGAGAGCATTCAGTCCACTCATCTGCGATGCACATCTACTGGAATAAACATCTAAGCAATAAATTCAATCTAACATCAATCAACTAGGGGTTTCCCACCCTAGGGATTCATGAGGGAACTATAAAGGTTCATAAAATCATATAAAGATGCAAAATACAAATCAGGGATGCTATATTAAATGTATTTTATTTCAGCCAGTTGACAAAGAAAATTTTTTATAGTTTACTTAAACTATATAGACATAAAACAATAACTAATAAAAATGACAAACACAAAACAAAATAACTAAAACTTTAAAATTAAAATGAAAAGGGACACAAAATACAAAAATAAAAAGGGTCAAATTCAAAATATTTTTTGAAAAATATAAAAGTATCTCAATGATACTAAAATAACAGACCCAAATTAAAATAAAAAACTTTAAAAATAAATAAAACAAATTTTATTTCAATTTATTTTTAAATGCACAAAATAAAAATATATACAAATTATGAGACATAAAATATATTAAATAATTGAATTTGTTTACTTGCATGTCATGTGTCCATTAACCACCTTCAGATAATTGTTTAAGTTAATATTTGTTTTGTTGAAATATTAATTTAAAATCTTTAAAATAAATCATTTACATCAAAGGGGTTTGGCTGACAAGAAAAGTTTGGGAATCCTTAATGCAGCTTATTTACCTCAAATTAAACTTGTGGTTTTAATTTTAAACAAATGTGTTTGATTAAGAATAAAAATTATAAACAAGCTACAAACACTAATATTCTTTTATTTTCCTCTTTATTTGCTTTATTTATATCTATACTGTCCATTCCTGCACATTGGAAATGCTATACATAATGAGTTTCTGTTTCGGTTTAGAAATGTGCAAATGAATTTAAGTGATTAAATGATATTCGATCTCTTCTGCGGATCTGCTCGCTGCATGAGGCGTGTTGGCAGCCCTGGAGAACAAACAGCCTTGGAGCGAGACAGGAAGTGGCCTCTTTCTTTTATAAAGCTGCTTCCTGTGTATCGTTCTATTGGCAGGGCTAAAATAACAGCTCGAGTCCTGTGGTCTGTCAGGATGCTTTAAATAGCGAGCGGACAGAGTTTAGATAAATGATTCCTCGCCGCCCACGCACTGCCAACAAATGCAGCAAAACAGCTTGTTTTAAGCATTCTGGGAATATGCATGAGCAGAATACACCATATCATACAGAATATGAAGCGTTTTTCAGAGATTCATTTCTACTCATTTCTGTGCAGTCAGCCTGTGGTTTACTGCGGCCGTTTTGCTTTCTAATCTTAAACTCGACAAATCTGTGGCTTCAGCTTCTGTCAGGAAACACAAGACACGTGAAGGAAGTCTTATTCATCGGGAACATGCATGTCACATGACTGACGCAAACACAAACTGGGCTCTGAATAGACAAAAACACCACACTGACACATCTATTGATCTATCTGTCCAAAAATAAATAAAGGCAGATTCTTGTATTTTTGTGATTATGGGCTGATATCAGCCTTGATTGATTAATTAATTAATCAGTCATATAATAATAATAATAATAATAATAATAATAAATTATTATTATTAATATACATAATCATCATATATTATAAAATACATGCATAATAAATTTGTTTTTAAACAGTTTGTTTATTATTATTATTAAATATTATAATTCACTGCTTTAATAATAATTACTATAATTAATCAATTACTTATATAATTATTATTATTTCATATTCCTATAATACAATCCTACGATCAGAAAACATTTTTTACATTTTTATATTGTAATTATTATTATTGGTATGATTGTTGTTGTTTTTGTTGTTGTATAATTCACTGTTTTAATAATAATAATAATAATAATAATAAAAATGTATAATCAATGAACAGTTGTATTTTTTGAATCAACTAAGATTAATACAACAAACGTATTGCCCAATGCTAATTAATCCATTAACCAATTGGACCTTACTGTAAAGCTTGACTAATATTTTTTTGTGGATTGAGCAAATATATGCAATAAAAGTTTAAATTTTTGGTTACACTATTTTAAGGTATCACTGTACCGAGTAATTAATTAACAACATGTACTTAGGATGGGGTTAGTGACGTAATTATGCATATTTATTGTTATTACAGCAGTAAGTACATGCAACGTGTGACAGACACTAAAATAAAATTCTGTTTCTTGTTTTAAGCAAAACTCTTTCTTGGTTTTAAGCAGGACTTCATGTACTAAAATAACTAAATAAAAACTATACTTAAAAAAAAAAAAAAAGCTAGCTTTTAGCTTTAGCTAAAAATGCCAAAATAATAAATAACCTTAAAATCTTTCTTTAAAAAAATATATTTTTAAGTCTCTAATAATTTCTAATATCAAGTTCACACAGTTTTATAGTAACTACACTGCAAAAAATGATGTGTAAATTAATGCAAATTGCAAACTGCAAATTAATGAAAAAAAAAAAAATCAGTCTTTCTACTTAAAAATGTCATGTTTAATTCAGTGTTACTTGCCATTTCTTTGTAATTATTTGTGAAATCTAATAGCAATTTCAGAGTGCAAATACTTTTGACACCAATTTAAAAAAAAAAAATTTCTCTTGCATACAAACTATGGTCACAAGATACATTTCTATAAGTGCTTTAAAAACTTCAAAAAGTGCAGAGAAAGACAAAACAATGAGGTTTCGTTGGGGTTTGGATGCTGTTCTTGTTTTGTAACCGAATGAGAGCGTTTGTCTTCAGTGCGTCTGATGATCTACAGACTCCAGAATATTCCATTAACTCATTTCCTTCTATCTAAACAGGTTATATATTACAGCTCTGACGCGCTTTAAAGCATCTGACGTGTTTAGATTCCACCGTCTCAAAGACGTCAAACATCTTCAGAGGCTTTAATCACATTGCCGGCTGAAGCGAAGCGACCGCATCACGAGAAAGGCATAAACGCATCAGCGGAATAGTTTTCACATGACATCAGCTGACCGATGCATCGATTTAGATCACAGCGCAATTATCAGAAAGGTCATCCAGACTGGTTCATGGAGTTCATGCTGGTGTTTCAGGAGAATCTCTTACCCGGAGAACGTTCACGAATGCATCAAACTGGTCCTCCAGCGGCGCGCCCTCGGTCGGCAGAGGCAGACGATAATACCTGCACAAACACATCAACCATATATACCAGTGTTTCCCAATCAATCAATCTTTTTTTTTTTTTTTTTTTTTAAGTAAAAAAAAAAAAAGACTTTACTTGGGGGGGCACAATATTATTAACTCATCATTAATTACTTATAACTTAACATGAATTCATGAGTTGTCAATGCATTATGTCATGACTTGTCTTGGAGGGGCAAATCTTTAAAAAGTTATCAATTACACATGTTTTATACATATTCAGCTCATCTAAATCAGATTTTTGGTGTTTTTTGGTGGTTTGTAAAAAAGTGGAAGAGCAGAGGTCACGTGGCTGCATTTGGATGCAGAAGGAACTGAACGGTAGGAGGAAGGTTAACATTTTGAAGGGGCAATAGTGGCCCAAAAGAAGAGCAAGAACACAAGACAAACGTCTGATTTCAGTGCATTATTATGATATAAAGACAGTAAACCAATCCATAACATAACCATCAACTCTGCCAACACTGATTTTAATTTGGAAAATTGCATCTGCTCAGTGGAATCACTCAAAACAGGATGAGATGAAGTTGTTTTTAATTATGAATGCATCATTGTGCGTTGGATGAATTTGGTTAAACGTAAATATTGCAAGAAATCCACTGATGTTTGTAACAGCTGCAGGTGGAAAATTTATAAACAATTTTGCAGTGTGCCATTTTCATGAATCTTTCTTCTAGAGCATGTTTGATTTAGTTTACCCCAAAGTGTTAATTAATACATGAACTAACATGTAATTAAGGTGGTGTTATTCATGCGGTAATTCATATGACTCATGTCGTAGTTAAGTTAGTTCTTCATTAGTTCTTGATTAATACATGTCTTAACTCTTCATTAGTTCATAGTCAAGTAATTATTAATTAAGGTATTAGTACATGATAATTCATGTACTGTTATTGTAAAGTGTTACCGATTTTTCTTTTACGCCAAAAATCATTAGGATATTAACTAAAGATCATATTCCATGAAGATATTTTGTAAATTTACTACTGTAAATATATCAAAACGTTGTTTTTGATTAGTAATATGCATTGCTAAGAATTCATTTGAACAACTTTAAAGGTGATTTTCTCAATATTTTGATTTTTTTGCTCCCTCAGATTCCAGATTTTCAAATAGTTGTATCTCAGCCAAATATTGTCCGATCATAACAAACCATACATCAATGGAAAGATTATTTATTCAGCTTTCAGATGATGTATAAATCCCCGTTTTCAAAAATTGACACTTAAGACTGGTTTTGTGGTCCAGGGTCACATATGATATAAATATGAGACAAACACTCATATACAGGAGCATTTTTTACCACAATATCTTGAATTTTAGGGCATAACTGCATTTATGAAGTTCTTGCCCAGCATCGTATTTGTCAACAGTCAACTGTATGAAATGCAAGATGACGCACAGGTCTGGGGGCGGGGCCAGTGCGTTAACTGCGATAAAATATTTTAAATTGCTTTTTCATAACCAATTAAGTTAATGCATTAAACTGACAGCCCTAATTCAAAGTCAAATAAAGACAGTAAAAGAAAGCAGCTCTCACATAGTTCAGAATATAAACCTTATAGGGGGTCTGGGGGCATTCCCGGTCACATGCTCCTTTGAATGCTTTTCATTGGTTAAATATTTGTAAAACCCACAAATGGACATGACGATGACCAATAGCTGATTTAAAATAATAATAATGAAATAAAATAGAGATAAGGAAGTTTTTGATAACTGGTTGGGAAACACCGATGTAGAAGATATGAAAAGCAGCAGTTGTGTGCACCTGTATGTGGGCAGGGTGAAGCGCAGCCGCTTATACACCTCCTCTGTGACGTGAATGTCTTCCTCACAGCTGATGGAGATCTTCTGGGGTTCTCCTTTAAAATGCTCAATGTCGTTGTAGACGTAGAACACGTTGTCGTTGAGTTTGGCAAAGTCTTGAAGCTGTAAACACAAATAACTTCAGATCAGCTCATGAACATGAGAGAGGAAGTCCATCTGTGATGTTAGCGTGAAATTAAAATGACAGGAAAGCATAAACATTTGGGTCAATGACTGATTAAAAAAAAATGGGGAATTCATTTTAAAACTTACAAAGTGCTTAGAAATGTAATTGTTCTATTTATGTTATTTTCATGCATTTCATGCAAGGTTTATATTATATTTTTTAAACAATTTAGATTTAAATGTCCCGTTTTATGTTCTTATGTCCAAGATCAACACAATGTCTTTGTTGTTTTGCCTACACTTTGATTTTGTTAATATTTCATATTAATATTAGCAAATAAATTTGATCATATTATAATTAATCATGAGATCAGAAAACATTAAAATTATTATTTATAACTAAATAGTATATTTCACTGTTTTAATATAATAGTATTTAATATACATTTAATTAATATAAATATATTTAATACTGAGATCAGAAAATTGTAAAATGTCTTGTACTATAATAATAATAATAATTATTATTATTATTATTATTATTGAATGTGCCTCACTGCTTTAATAATAATAATATATAAATATTATTAATCCTAAAATATAATTTTTTATAATAATAATAATAATAATAATAATAATAATACTGAAGTAAATAAAAATAATTATAATTAATCCTAAAATCAGAAAACATTATTATTATTATTAAAGTATGCTTCACTGCTTAAATAATAATAATAATAATAATAATAACAAAATCAATAAAAATATAAATAAACCTAAGATTTTTTCTGATTAATTAATTATAGGATTAATTCTACTTATATTGACGCATCATCATTATTATTATTATTATTATTATTATTATTACTACTACTACTACTACTACTACTACCACTACTATTATTATTCATAAGCATAAAATCATAAAACAATAATAATAATAATTATTATTTTTTATTTTTAATGATTTTATATTATATTATATTAATAATTTTTTCCCTGATCTCAGGACAGTTACTGTCTATCATATCAAAATGAATTTTAATTCAGTTCAAATGTTCATTCAGGTCTACATTCATTGTCTGTACTTGTTTATGTTTTGAGTGGCATTAACTGTTGATCGTATCCTCTATATTCTCTTCTCCTGACCTCTTTTCTGATGGTGAGCTCTAGATTCTCCGAGCAAATATCGCGTCCGAGATCATGCAGGTTCTCGTGAAGGTTCTCCTTCCTCCGGGGCGTATAGGGAAGAAAGTCACCCTCCAAACGCAGGAACACAACAGGCTCCTCACGCAAACAGAAGAAAATCACCTCCTTTTGAGAGCAAACGCATGTAAATCAGGCCAAATACAACTCGACTCGTAACAAGTCAGTAATCATCACGGTTATTTAAACTCATTTGCTCAAACTCAACAGAGTTTCACTCAAAGCATCAGTTTAATCAGCACCGCAGGTGTAAAACGCATTTAGCTGAATCAACAACAGGTTTAATCTCCGTGCAGACAAACACCTTATCAGCAGCATTATTTGCACATCGCTTTCTCTTGATAGAAGCTCAACACAGAGCCGCAGGAGATTTCCACAGACTGACCTGATGGCCTTGACCCTGCAGTCTCTGGAGGACCTGTTTGAAGCCACTCAGGCTCGGCTGGCCCATGCCGTAGAGCGGGAAGCTGCCTTTGCTCTGGCGGAAGTTGGGCGCTCCGTACGAGCCGCTGGTGCTGAGGACGTCCGCTTTGCTGAAAACATCCTGCACCATGAAGTAAGAGCCCTGAGAAGAGCGTGATCAGATAATCAGTCATCTTTACCGTCACTTTAAACACTTAAAAAAGGGCTTTTTAAACTAAATTAATGCTGCTTTTCCTCCCAACTCAACTGTGTTTATATCTCACAATTCTGAGGGAAAAAAAAGTCTTGCAATTGCGAGAAAAAAAGTCTGATAAGATAAGTTGCAATTACCTTTTTTTATTTTTTTTATTCCGTGGCAGAAACGAGCTTCCACAGTTTGCACGCTTTGTTTTCTCTAAAACTAAATTTCAAGCATTTATGCTGGTCTTTTATAACATTATTCATTATTCACAGAAACATAATTAAAGTTTGTCCACACAGGTTCACGTTGCATAATCGCAAGGTGAAATTCTGCTCAGAGCTGTTCATGTCCTCTAACTAAAATTATTCATTTCTATGGCAACGTTCATAATGCAAAATGATTTGATTTGCTGTTGAGGCCAGTAAAATCACTAAATTAACTCACCTCTACATTTATGCATTTGGCAGATGCTTTTATCCAAAGCAATTTCCATTTAATTCAAGCTAAACATATTTTCTGTAGGAATCAAATCCATGCAGTAGATAACACATCAAACAGAAATGAGGCACAAAACTAGCTTTAACTGTTGGATTTGCTGCTATTTTGGGTCTTTTATTATTATAGTTTATTATTTATTATTTATTTTTATTTCAATTGCCTATAAATATCTAAGTTTATACACAGTGGTAACATTTGCTATACTGATTTTAATTTATTTAATTTAAAAAAACTTTTAATTAAAATGTTGTATTAAAGTCAGTGTTATTTTAGCATTTTTTCGTTTTTGTTCATAATTTTAAATCAGTTTTTTTAATAATCTCCATTTTCATTTTATTTTTTGATTGAAGTTTAAGCACTGAAATAAAAAATAAAAAAATACAATTGTATTAAACCTAAACAGTAATGTAAAAAAAAAAAAAAGTCATTGTCAAAATGTCATATCAAAATATTCAGATTTATTACAGTAAGTTTTATTTCTTTTTATTTCTTTTTTTAATTCATAATTTAAATTACTCTTTATTTTTAGAATCTCTGTTTTTATTTTAATTTTTGGTTAAAGTTTTAGCACTAAGAAATACAATTGAATTAATCCAAAACAGAAAAAAATAAATAAATAAGCTCAAATCACAAAAAAAAAAAAGTTAAACGAATTAAAATAAAATAAAATAGTGCATAAGTAATACTAAAGTAGCCCTCATGATAAAGATTTTTACAGTTGTTAAATTTTAATTATGAAAATTCTGACATGCCATTAATGTAGCATTAACCCCAGCTTTAATAAAATTATCTGCTAAATGCTTAATTAAAACCTGAGCATTCAACTCCAGAAGAACATCAAATAACACAATGTTCTGGAAAGGAACCGGAACAATGGCGAGTGTTTGACAAACGGCCACTTTGTGTTATCTGTTGATTTGCAGCGAAACTCATCATTGGCTCGTCAGCAAACAGAAACTAACGAGCAAACAAAGGGAACGAGCGCATGTCTTCAGCGGCCAGCGGGAGGCGAGGAGCTTCAAAGCCTTCAGAGAAAGGTGCAAACGTCCTGCGAAGACTAAAGAGCGCAGTAATTAATGACACACTCGCTACGCTCTGTTTGTGAAGACAGAGACGCGCCGGGACACATTTACGACCCGCGGCTCGGTCCTCCCATTTAGACACAAATCCATTGGAATCCACTGTGACTTATGAAGCAAATGAGGTCAGATCTGACATTAAGAGTGAACAAAAACATCCCTTAAAAATTACTGTGGTGGCAGCATGGTATACATCAAAGCGTAATGATTATCATATTCATGTACCATGGTATTTACTGCATAAGCTTGCACTTTTGTACTTTTTGGTATTCATCATAATATTTAAGCGGATTTTTCTGATTCTCATTACTGTGATGCAAAAAACTTAAATAAATAATCCCCACCCCATTAATGTAATGTTATTATTATTTTTTTTTTTTATTATTATTTAATTTGACTACAAATATCTGAATTTACATACTGTTGGCAGCATTTGCTATACTGCCATTAATTTTTCAATTTATTCATTTAGTTTAAAAAAACAAATTAAAAATAAAAATTTTCATATGTATTACAGTCAGTGTTATTTTAGTTTTTATTTTTATATTTTCTGTTTCACTTTAATTTCATTTTCTGATTCATTTAATTTTTTGGTTAAAGTTTTAGTACTTAGTTTGTCTTTTTATTAAGTTTTTTTTTAAATGTCTACATAGTTTTTATTCATTATTATTTGCATTTTAGCCATTTTTGTACATCAAGTTAAATTAAATACAAATGAAAATGCTTCCTTGGCAACCAGCTGAAATAAAATAAGTTTTTTTTAAACCATTTTATTTTATAACATTTAATTTTATTTCACGTAACAATTTTTTTTTGGTTTTAGGGTAACACTTTAAATAATGGTAATAAATGACACCTTATTGTAATGTATTAACTAACATGAACAAACAATGAGCAATGCATTTATTACACTATTTATTAATCTTTGTTAATGTTAGTTAATGAAAATACAGTTGTTCATTGTTTATTCATGTTAGTTCACAGAGCATTAACTAATGTTAACAAACACAACTTGTGATTTTAATAATGCATTAGTAAATGCTGAAATTAACTAACTAAAATTAATAAATGCTGTAGAAGTATTGTTCATTCTTAGTTCATGTTTACTAATGTTGTTAACTAATGAACCTTATTGTAAAGTGTTACCGGTTTTAGTTATAATAACCCTGATTATATTTAGAATTTGAAGGGCAAATTTGATTAATTGTCATTCCCTTTCCTGTCTTAATTGACAATAAATAATAATAATAATAATAATAATAATAATAATGAAAAAACTATTAAAATAAACTATAAAATAAATACAGAAAAATCTATAAAATAAAATAACATTTAAAAAACACAAAAAATATTTATGCAAAATATGTGTCCTTTGTTTACATTAATACTTTTGTATTGTTATAATTTTTATTAGTTTTTTTAATATGCCTATATATTTTTGTTAATTTGTATTTCAGATTTAGCTTCAGTTGTTTCAGTACATCAAGTTCAACTAAATGAACGATGCTTTGGCAACTAGCTGAAATAAAAAAAGGATTTTTTAATTTTAGTTGGTGATTATTTTACTTCAAATAAAAGCAATGTCAATTTGAACAGAAAATGTGCTTAATTGCCATGAAAAAAAATCTATCTAATAATAACAAATAACTAAAAACTAAATAACTATTAATCTAAAATACACTTAATTTTCTGCAAAAATGCACCCTGTTTTCCTGAGCAAGAGTCCGGCTCACCTGGACCAGATGGTGCTCAGGCATGTTATCTGAGATCCTCCCAACTTTATAGTTTGTCCGGAGAACATCATCGTGGATCTGAAACTCCTGTCTGCAGTTATACCTACAAACACACACACACACACACACACACACAGAGACTTAATCAGGTGAATTAACTGCAGGCGGTCTCAGAACAGAGCCGGACGGCCGGACGTACGTGATGACCACAGGAGCCACTTTATTAGTGATGATGGATTTGCCCTTGTTGTTGTGGATGCTGAGCGTCTGGAAGGAGGCGCTGCTCGCCGACCGCCTGCTGTCCGTCATCCCGTTGCCGTGGAAACTCTCATGCAGTGTGGGCTGTGGAGCAGCGCTGGCAGTCGTACCCATACTCCTCTAGCAGCTGTCAATCAAACACAAACACACACACCATCAGACAAACTAAAGTAGTGCTGTCAAACGATTAATCGTGATTAATCGCATCCAAAATAAACGTTTTTGTTCAGATAATATATGCGTGTGTACTCTGTATATTTATTATGCATGTATAAAGACACACAAATGCATGTATATATTTAAGAAAAATGTTATTAAATACATTCATATATAACATGTAAATATTCTCAAAATATATAGCCTACTGTATGTGTTTTTGTTTATATATAGCCTACATAATGAATATACACAGTACACACACATATATTAAGGGAACAAAAACTTTAATTTAGGATGCAATTAATCACGATTAATCATTTGACGGCACTAAACTAAAGACAGAACATCACAAGGATCGTCTTCCTATTTCAGATTCAACAGATTCTGATCATGCAAATCAGATTAGATAGTCAATCTAGGTTTTTTGGACATGATAACATGGCAAAACCAGGTTTATTTTTTTTTTTTTTTGGAAGATCGGCAAGTCTATTAGTAAAATCTATAGACTTTAGCAATCTTTGTTGCATTATAGCCTCAAGAGCTGTAAAAATGCACTTTTTTTTTTAGCACTCAGATATCCAATGCTTTGAGAGAGGGAAACAAGTTACATTTCTAGTTTCAACTATTTATTCTTTAGACATTTCACTTTAAATACAATAAATGTCAGTTATATACAAAGTGTCCCACATTTGGTTTCTGACCGCTGAAAATGTGTACCATTTACACCTGAAGCCATATTGAGATTCCAGTATCTCTGGAACTGAACCATATAGAGCCTTAAAAATTAAGATATTAAAAGAAAAGTTGGTTAAGAACTAAACTCTTAAAGAGTATTAAGACATCTTTAAAGCTTCTCGAGTTACAGGCATGCAAACTTTGGGGAAAAAGTTTGAAGAGTCTTTTTTTCCTGTTTTTGAACGTCACCTTTGGCATATAATGCAACAAGGATTGCTAAAGTCAACAGATTTTACTAACAGATCTACCAATATCGGTGGAAAAATAATATAATGATGCTGCCAGCTTTCTGAAGTCATTTTTACCCCCTGTAATTTGGCTCCAAAATTCAGGAGAAAATTGTCATTTTGACGCCCCTCTACAAAATGGTGCATTACTAAGTCAACATACATTCATTATATTTAATATTCTGGCTTTCATCACTATTTATGTTTGTTTTTCTTCAGAAAAAAAGCTGGGGAATTTCTGAAATTTGGTTGATTTGACATGGAATGACCAAAAAGGATTTCTAAAAGAGACACTTTTACACCACAATAAGGTTCATCTGCTCTTATAATTATCTCAGTAACAGTCAAATGATCAGCATCCGATCAGAAAATCTGTTTGAATCAACAGCGCTCATATAATTATCTGATATAAAATGCTGTTCTTCCTCAGTGTTTTTGTCTTGTTTTCCAGAACAAATATCTAAACATTCTAAAATCAAGATGCATTTAATTGAGATACAGAATTATATGAACAGCGTTTTCTGGGAAATGTATTAAAATTAAGTTATTTAGGCAGCACAGCTGTTTTCAACACTGATAATAATCAGAAATGTTTCTTGAGCAGCAAATCAACATATTAGAGTGATTTCTGAAGATCATGTGACGCTGAAGACTGCAGTAATGATGCTGAAAATACAGCTGCGCATCACAGAAATATATTACAGTTTAACAGATATTCACATAGAAAACAGCTGTTTGAAATTGTAATAATATTTCACAATTTTACTGTATTTTTGATTCTGTTAAGATATTTGTACTGGGAAACAGTGTACGAAAAATGTATCAAAAGTTCATTATTTGCACTGCATGCACACAGTAAAACAAAAATGAGTCTTGAAGCTCAGCACACACTCACACACTCACACACTCACACACTCATCTGTCGTGTCCATCTGGAGCCTCAGCTGCAGCAGATGTGAAGCTCCGACTCATTTGGGGGGGGGTCCATAAAGAGCCCTGTTTTCTATCCTGAGCTCACAAGTGATTCCCGCAGCCTCTTTCTTCAGAACAGGACAATAAATTCATGCCATGCTGAATAACCTCAGTCTGCACAGTGGCTTGTTTTTCATGCTTGCCGGATGAAGCTCTAATGTAAGTGGGGCAAATTTAAGGTGACATCTTCAGAGCGCAGACTGAAGAAGTGCGCCCTAGATGAACGTCTGGCCTGAAAACCCACCCACGGGCCGCCAGACGATCGCTCACAAACATCCTCTCTGAAAAACAAGCCTTCACGACC
Organism: Onychostoma macrolepis; assembly: GCF_012432095.1. Classification (NCBI taxonomy): domain Eukaryota; kingdom Metazoa; phylum Chordata; class Actinopteri; order Cypriniformes; family Cyprinidae; genus Onychostoma; species Onychostoma macrolepis. The sequence continues at coordinate 1,435,011 of NC_081166.1, read as the reverse complement.
CCGTCTGTCACAGCAGGCATGCTTCTCGCATTAACATTTACAAGTGTTTACTTCCAGTTCTGAATGTCATCAAGGACACGCTGGTGTTTTTCAGCGTTTCAGTCACTTTTCAGTATCTGGGTAAACGTGACCTGGAAACAAACCTGTAATTATTGTCTTCCACTGCTTCATTTCTAGTGCTTTAACCATTTCAAAGCAGCATGAGCTCATCAGTTGTGAGAGAGAAGAAAAAACTGTTTGACAACCAATTTGGGTCTGAGATATAAATATTAATATGAAGAGTGTAAAAACTAAAAATATTATTAAAAAATACATAAATATAATTAAATAATATAAACATTATAAACAAAATTAAATACTTAAAAATAGTTAAATACAAATAAAATACAAGAAATAAGAAAAAAGTGACAAAAAAATCAATAAAATAAAAAGAATAAAAAATAAATTAAATACATCTTAATAAAAGCTATAAAAACTAAAACAAAATAATAAAATGTAATTAAATAAAAAACAAAATAGGATACAAATAAATAAATACATTTAACAAAATAAAATCCTAAATTAAAAAAAATACTAAATAAAACAAAAGTAAAAATGATGTGATAAAAATAAATTAAAAAAAAATAAATAAACAAACAATTGGATTGACGCTACTAAATAGACCAAAACAGATGTTTTTTTGTTTTTTTTTAGTCCGTCAACCACACAATAAAGATTACTACATTCCAACATAATCACTATCATCTCCATGCTGAATCAAATCGGGAAGCAAAACAAAACTTTGGTTCTCAAAGTGAGCGAATTCCCTCAGGAAAGCCAATTACTGCGGCCCATTCACAGGGAAAATAAAATCTCCCAGTGTCCTCGGCGGAAGACGGAAAAGCTGCAGAGATGCACACAGATGGGCATTCCTGCTTCCCGCCTCAACAGCTATTGAAATTCAGCGGGTGAAGCTCAAGCTGAGATGGGCCGCTCGCACAAAAGGGTCTCGCGCAGACAGGAAGTGCTCTGCAGCTGCAGGAAGCATCTGCGGTCAAACGGGCTAATCAGAGGAAGGATGCAGAACGCTCCTCATTCTGAAGAAATGTATATCACAGATCAGACAGCACATTTATAGCTATGAGAAGAGCTGGGAACGCTGGGATTGATGATGGAGGATTGATCTCAATCACGTCTGTTAGATCAGAACTGGTGGCTAGGGAACATACAGCAGGGAAATGCATGCTAAATGCAAATAATAAACTGCAACTGACCATATGAAACCAAAAAACACCATGTACAAAAAAGTTTCTAGCAAGTCAAATTAGACCAATCTCAACACGAACTGGTTGTATGACACCCTAATCTTCAAAAATCTTCTTTGCAACAACTATTTGCAGAAAGCACATAATGTACTTTGTGCTCAAAATCAGCCCCAAAATGCAAAATAATAAGATGAAAAATGCAATAAAAAAAGTGAAATAAAAATACAATAAAATATGAAATAACAAGAAATAAAATAAGTTAAAATAAATAAATTACCAAAATTTAAATAAATTAAAAAGTGTTAAATGTTAATTACTGGAAACAGTAATTGTCACAGTTTGTGAAAATAAAAAAAATATTATATACACAATTAGAAAATGCTAAAAATATTTGCTAAATAGTTGTATTTATCATATGTTCTCGTATTTATTTTGTGTTATTTTTGTAACACGTTTTTGTAAAGTAATAATTTTGTTATAATTAATACTGCTGTCTGGCATTTACAATGGTCACTATTTACTATTTTCATAGAGTGATTTTCAGTGAACTGTATTAAAACCTATTTTAATGCAGGAATCACAATCATTAATTATAACAGCATGATAATAATTGTTAATAACAATAATAATAATATCATCATCATCATTATTATTATTATTATTATTATTATAGCTATAACCGTTACAGAAATGTATTGTCCCTGTTTTTTTAATTAATAGATAAGTGAGATTTCAATGATAATTTGACAACTGAACTAGGAAGAAATAATCTGGATCAAAAGCATTTGAGAAGCACTGATTTACACAGCCAGCTACAGAAACGACTTCTAAAACTACTAATTATACATAATAAAGCAATATTCTGGGTTAATGCTGTTCATTACCACAGCACTTCAGCTCATCCCAAAATCATATTTACAGTTAGTGCTCTTACAATAGAAGTCCATTTTTGTAGAAGATGATATTTGTTGGTAATGTGTTACAGACATAAGCTGTGGATCGTGTGGAGAAGTTTGCAAACACTCGCTCCATAGACCTCCAGTGTAAGAGCATCACTTACACACTTCATATAAACCAGAGGAAGAGGAGATAATGCTCTGTGGTGAACGGCAATAAACCTGTCGCATTCATAATCGGATTATTCTGACTGAAACATGATATTCAAAGCCAAAACAGAAGGTGGGTTTTGATGAAATTGATTGGATGATTAAAAAAAGTTTCTCTATATTCTGAAAAATAAGAGAGATTGATGTTGACAGCAAAACATAAAATGCACTAATAAATCATAAGTGTATTAATAAAGTAAATAGGCTTAATTTTGATTTCAGGTTGAATTTGACATGCAATATTTGCAGTGCTCCATATGCTCACTTTTCTCACATCAACATTTCTGAAACTGAAAACCCAAAATCTCAAGAAGAGGGTGAAATGAACATGTGACTGAAGCTGACGCTGTAATTATGGTGAAACAAACACAGCTGGAAAATCATTCAAAAACCTCTCTTTAAACTATGCCTACATGGTTTAACTATGCTTTTGGGAATGTGAAATATGATACCAGAGTATATTCTTTTATATATAAAAATAATCAAATAAATAAAATGAGAAAAATAAATAAATAAATAAATAAATAATCAAATAAAAAAATCAAATAAAGTAAATTATAAAATTAGATAAAAAGTAAAAATAAAAGTTAAATGGAAATGAATGTAATGAAATAAAATAAAACAAACAAAATAAAAATAAATATTTAAAAAGAAAAATAATAAATAAAATGAAACAGAAAATAAAAGTAATGAAATAAAAAATACTAATTAATTATATAATAAAAATTCAATTAAATGAAAATGAATGTAATGAAATAAAATAAAAATAAATACTAAAATAAGTTTAAAAAAATAAAGTGAAACAGAAAATAAAAATAAAATAAAAATAAAATGATAATAAAATAAATAATATAATATAATATAATATAATATAATAAACACAATTTTAAAATAAAAAGTCACAGTCTATCAAAGTACCACAATATTACCATCCGTTACTGCCTTTTCACCAGAATAAAGAGTCATTAATCCCTGTTTGTAACCACAAAGTCAGTTTTAGGTGACACGCCTCACAAACAGAGAGCTGCCGCCCATCTTCACAGGAAGTGTGGCGAGATTTCAGAATTTAACACAATCTCTTCTGTGCTTTCTATTATAATCCATTAAGGACATTATATTCTTCTCAAATTAACACCACATGACATAACACACCTTTCTCCACATTTAGTGAGATCTAGCATCTTCCCAGAATCATCATCACGTCTCACTTGAATGTCTCTTTCATAAACTTGGTCTAAAAGAGACCACTTTTCAAAATCACATCTGCAGTTTTGATTCAAAAATCTCTCAAGCGTACAGAAACACAAAAGACTGACAAAAGGCACTCTTGGTACGAACAAAATAGCTGTAAATGTAGTTTAATCAGGTTTAAATCCTAATTTCTTACAAATTGCTCACAAAAAGTGTGAAATGCATCTTTAAACAGAGTTCAAAGTGGATTTAGATCAAGTTTTAGAGAAACAACAAACTAAAATCCTTGTGAAGAAGCATATCTTTCATAAAGAAGATATTTTGAAGAATGCTGGGAACCAAACAACATTAGTGCTCATTGACTTCCACTGTATAGACAAAAACACAGACATTTGACTAAATTAATAAAGTAAACATTTTATTTTTCAAAATATCTCATGTGTTCCACAGAAAGTCATACATTGTATTAAAAAAAGTCAAATAAATAAAACAAAGATTAATGGAGTATTTATTACAAGAAAATACTATTTTGTTTTTTCTTTCCTGATAGAAAATTATTTCTACACCTTATATTAAATAAAAATAAAAAAAATAAAAATAAAAATAATTTATTTATTTATATTTATTTTTATTTATTTTTTCTCTCTTCAAAATTTACAGGCTTGAAACTGTTTTTTTTTTTATGAGATATTTTTATTAATAGCTTGAATTAGTTTTTATTTTTTGTGAAGTTTTAGTGATTTGTTTTGCGTGTTTTTGTCATTATTATTAGTTTTCTAATACGTCTATATATTTTTATTTCAATTTTAGTTATTTTAGTATCATGTTAAAATAAATGAAAACAAAAAACGTTGCCTTGGCAACTAGCTGAATTAAAATACATCTTAACATTCACGTTTTCATTTTAGTTAACTATAATGGAATGAACTTTAATTTTATAAAATAACTATAAAAAATAATTGCAAAAGTTGGTAAACAAGTTAGTAAATATATTTCAATATTTTATTAAAAAATAAATGTATTATGAACACACGCAAATATATATAAATGAATGAAAAATAAATACATACATACTAAAACATGGCATTACAATCAAACAAAACAACTTAAAATAATTGCAAGTTAGTAAATATTTAAACATTTTATCAAAACAAATATTTATTATGTACACACAAAAATAAAAACAAATAAATAAAATTCTAAAACATTAGAATCAAACCAGATAATTATAAAATGTCAAAAGTTAGTAAATAAGCTACTAAATATATTTTGATATTTTAGTAAAAATAAATACATATGAACAAACAAACAAGTAAATAAAGTAATGCTAAAAGATGGCAATAATCAAACAAAGCAACTACAAAAAAAAAAAAAAAGCAAAATTTAGGCCTAGCAAACAAGTTTGTAAATATATTTTGATATTTTCTTAAAAAATAAATACATATGAACACACACTCCTCAAAATATGGCACTAATAATCAAGCAAAACACCTATAAAATTAATTTGCAAACATTAGTAAATATATTTTGATATTTTAGTTACACACACACAGGATGCATGTGAAGACCTTTAAAATAATACTACATGTACAGAAACCATTGTATTATCACTATGCCCTATAAACATGGAACTTTTGTAAGTGAGAGTTCAAACTCAAATGTCAACAGAACAAAGACACACAGTGCATGCAACTACTCATGCAACACTGCATGCAACAAACAGAAGAACTGATGCGCACCTTGAATACAGTGGATAAAAGCATCAGCCAAATGCATGACTGTAAACTTAATATCAGCACTTGAACTGAACCCGTTCCATGTCTGAACGCAAATATACTGTAGGCTTTCCCAGAATGCTACAGGACAAACTGTGCATCATCTCTCTCACACACACACACACACACAGGCATTTACAGATCAGAAATAGCACATAATTACAGTTATTCTGAACGGCTCTCTGAGCACAGCCCAAAATGAAAACACAGCCTCGCCATATACACATGAACACAGCGGTCTTAATGTGTGAGACCTTAAACGAGCCAGAAACCAGCTGTTAAATCTGATAACTCATGGCTGCAGGACAGGATCAGTTATCAATATCATGTATATGGATATGGGCGTTTGCTAAAACTATAACTGTTAGACAGATGCTTCATTCACTGTCATTGCATGGAAAGCTTGCATGGAAAAGAGCAGCTTGGACGTTCTGCATCCACCAGGATGCAGAGGGAGGGTGATTGTGTGGGTTGTGGGTAAGTAAAGAGCAGTGTGACCCACAGACAGACAGACATCATGTCTCTCACTGAAACCCACTGAAAACCCATCATATGACGGCACTCGAATCAAACCACAGCACTGAGAAAGCCATTACTGAAACTGCATTCAGCACTTATCGGTTTATTTACCTCTAGACTCACATCATGTGCCTTACAACCGAAGCATCAAACAGTGAGAGCGGCTCCATGACGCCATTCCATCTCCGCATTTACTCAATTATGCAAAAATACATTATAAATGCAAAGACAGGACACACACGCATACAAACACAAACACATTTATCTGGGTATCTGAGAACATGCAATAGAGCTCTACTGTATAAGCTAATGTAGTTTAATATTAAAATACAACAACTAAAAAAATGTATTGCAAACATTAGTAAATAAGTTCATATACTAAGTAAATAAGTTAGTCAAATATATTTCAATATTGTATTAAATATTATGAACATACATAAAGATATTATAGATTTAATTTACAGATTTCTAAATTTCATAATTTTAAAATGAAATGTAGTAAATATTTTATTTTAATAAATATTTATTAATAAATATTTTATGCGCATATATACACACATTACATTTAACATACGATTAATCGCATCCAAAATAAAAGTTTTCGTTTACATGCGTGTTTTCTGTGTATATTTATTATGTATATATAAACACACACACAAAGTATATATTTTGAAAATGTACATGTATTTACATGTATAAATTTATATTCATATAATTTATATAATTAATATATAAACATAACATTTTTCTTAAATGCATGCATGCGTGTATTTATATATACATAATAAATATACACAGACCGTGTACACATTATGAAAAAAACTTTTAGAGGTTTAATAAATAAAATATAGATTTTAAAAGTTAGTATATTCTGATATTTTATTTAAAAATAATTATGTATTATACATACATACATAAAAAATATTCTGACAAATCAGTGTGGTGTAACCGACAGGAACTCATTTTTGTTGCTATGCGTCAAGAAAGCCATAAAACAGGAAATGACATCACAGAGGAGTTGTCAAATGGCAACACCCAATGATATTCCTCAATTTCATGAGGTTTGTATTAAAAAATACCTTAAAAACGGTGTTCAAAATTCTTTTAAGAGATATAGATGCATATTTTATTCTATTTTTTACTTTGACACTTTTAGGATCATTGTACATTTCTTGTTCATCACCTCAGACATCACTTACACAAAACAGACATGAAACAGAAAATTGACAATTTATCTCAATACAGAAATATATCAGAAGCATAAACAACAAACTCAATCATTCGAAGCCAACATGCTCACAAAACTCCCTGAGATGATGATTAAACACTGCGCAAACTGTGCTCAAACAACAATCACTAAAACACACAGTCTCTCACTTGTGCAATTTCTGCACAAATAAAGCCAGCAGAGAACAAAAACACTTGAGTGATATAAAACACACACACACACGCTGGAAGCGACCGTACCTGAGGACACACACGCCGCAGCAGCATCAAATCCACAGACGTCTGGGCAGAGCAACAGCGCAGATCCCACAGACTAACTGAGGCGTGCCATGAGTGACTCTACAGCCGCGTGCATGTGTGTGTGTGTGTGTTTAGGACCGTTAGCCTCTGATTAGCAGTCTAAGACAGCGAGAGCGATCTTCAGTCCGAGTGTCAGACACAAACACAAT